>NC_068992.1:8683094-8710145 GCF_001194135.2 Octopus bimaculoides
ATATATATATATATATATATATATAAAACTGTTAAGAATAGATATTAAACCTTGATCTTAGCCAGAAGACTATATATATATACACACACATAGAGTGTATATATACGTGTGTGTGTAGATATGTATGTATAATATTCATGATGATTGTAAGCAGCAAAGTAATTAACCAGCTAAATACATATAAGCAAGCAACAAAGACGGTAGATAAACCTCTTTTCTAAATAGAGATGATATTCAGTCTGTATCGTTTTACAACGTAACATTTTCTGTGTAATCTTAAGTGATATCAATTCCTTACCTACCTACCCCCACCCCTTATATCTGCCTACCCGCTTTTTACGTATGTATAGTCTTGTTGCCAGACATCAACATCAACAACAATCTCTTAATATACGGGATCAGATTGACATTTATAAACATGTGGGCTATTGTATCTGCGTATAACAGTGACTACTTTTGTCTGTTATCGATGTTTAACCCCAGGTCGAGTAAACCTATGATCAAAAGTTTTCCACCCGTGACCCTTCTATCTTTTTAAGAGATGTGTAGAACTACACTAAGCAATGATTGCATATCTTCATACAAGCGGATAAGGTGTGATTTGAAGAACATTTGGCTGTTATTTCTAGCAGACCGAGCGAGCACTATAAAACGTCATTTGTTCGTTACCTGAATCTGTTTCAATGCATATATGTATAAGTGACTTTGTGTATATGTATACGAGTCAAAAACTATGTCTGTATGTGTGTTCTGATGTATTAGTAACAGCTTTTATTTCTGATATTTGTTATGTTGATTATGGTAGGCAATCGATTAAACTAAACACGTTATCTCAATCCCTAGAAGAAATGTAGACGGGATTTGATCTCAGAAGGTAAAGGGGCATAACTAAATAACAGTAAACTCCCTCTTGTCCGCTACTGAAATAACCAAAACTCTCAAGCAACCGGTACCCCCAAGAAAGAAAGGTTGAAACCAAAGACTCCAATCTGATCTGGCAGAGTTTCTACAGCTGAATGCCCTTCCTAACGCCAACTACTCCGAGAGTGTAGTGGGTGCTTTTTACGTGCCACCGGCACGAGGGCCAGTCCGGCGGTACTGGCAACGGCCACGATCAAATGGTGTTTTTTATGTGTCTCCTGCACAGGAGTCAGCCAATGTTTTGTTCATTTGCCACCGGCACAAGTGCCAGTAAGGCGAAGCTGCAAATGCTCGCGCTCAAATGGTGCTTTTTACGTGCCACCGGCACGGGAGCGAGACCGTTGCTCCGGCAGTGATCCCGCTCGGATGGTCCTGTTAGCGCTCCACTGGTACGGCTGCCAGTCATCAAATTTGGTTCAATTTCGACTTATTAATAAAGACGTTCAAACTGTGATCTTCCACTCCGTAAGGTATAACGTATCAAGGGCTATCTTATCCCCTGCACACGCCCGCTTCCATTTGTTAAACAATACGTAAGCATTTGGCTGCTATTTCTCGCAGATCGAGTGGCCACTTGGTGATTGGATGAAATTACTGTAACTCAGCCATACTGGGGCGGTGTAGATTCTAAGAAAAATCTGAAATAGTTACAATTAAGTTATTGACCGCGTGTTTTCATTGAGATTAGATTTTAATCCAAAACAACCTCTACAGCAAGATTATGTTCATTAAATGTCTAAACGTCTGAGATGATTTGCTGTTAATAAGATTATGATTTCTCAATCTATTAACCTTTTTTTAGGAAAGTATACTTACAATATCTATAAGTTTACTACCAAGTTCCGGTTTGGCCGGGACGGTCCTAGTTTGAACTATCTGTTCCGCAATCCAATCCGGTTATCAAATGAATCAGGTTTGATACTGAAATGTCTCCATAATGAGATAAATTCTTAGAAGAAAAAATTAAAAAGAAACAGTTTTTAAATCAACAAATACAAACTATCAACCATACTCATGTTTGAGCTCAGTCTGAGGCTAGCGTTGCTTTGGCATTAGCAGAAGTCCAGCAAGTTTGTGATGTACCAACGTAGTAATAACATTCAAGTCATAAGTATTGGATCATCCCATAAATAATGCGGTTTTTTCAATTGTATGAACTAAAAGTCAGAGAGGGACGGGATAAACTACCTGCATCAACTTGCTATAAAAGCAGGTAGTGATTTTACTTTTTTTCAAAACTATAATAGAAGTAATAAAGGAGCATATTCGGCATATTTTGCTTTATGAGTTCAATAAAGGCAACAACGCAACGGGAAGTGCGAGGAATATTAATGCAGTATATTGGGATCGGACAATAAACGTAAGCCTAGAAGACGAGCCTCGTCCTGAAAGATCTGTAGAGCTCGAGGAGGACGTTCTCTAAACCATGGTGGAACAAAATCCCATCGTAACTGTTGAGGAACTAGCAGAGAAGCTTGGAGTTGGTTATTCAACCATTCATCGACATTATGCGTGCCATCGGAAAAGTCAGCAAATTGGGTCAATGGGTTCCTCTCAAACTTTCTGAGTCTAATCACGCGCAGAGAATGAATGTATGCTCTTCTTTGCTGTCACATCTCACGAATGAACCTTTTTTGAACCGAATAGTGACTGGTGACTAGAAATGGGTTCTCTATAAAAATGTCAAGCGCCGAAGACAGTGGGTAGGGAAAGGAGAAACACCGGCACCCCAGTCTAAAGAAGGTTTTCACCCACGTAAGGTGTTGTTATCTGTTTGGTGGGATATGAAAGGTTTAGTCCACTTTGAACTTTTAAACCCAAACCAAACGAAGTTCATGGTTTTCTGCATAATTTCTAATAAATAATGAATAGTTATCAAAGCATGCTCTAACTCTAATTCTTTGGAGTTCAAAGTCTGACTATAGAAGAAGAAAGGATGCACATTGTACATAAGGAAGATTAGGTTATAAAAATTCTTCATGCAAGTATCTTTACCTATGGTACCTATAACTTGAAGGTTGTGTTAGTTTGAGCCTAAGAAATTATGGGAAGCCTAGATATTTATATCTATTCTACATTTCGATCAGTTTTATCTTCGGTCGTCATTAGGTATCTCATCATTGGGTGTGTATATGAATAAGAACACTAAGATTCTTCGTTTGAATCTAGTCTGGGAGCAGTTTCATATTCAGGAAGAAGACACCTAATGATAGGCAAAAGTTTCAAAAATGTAGTGTAAATATGATACATTCGAAAAATGAGTTTAATAATCCGATAATTATCTTGAGATCATGTTTACATACATGATATTTACCAGGGAGTTAATGACAATTAAAAAAAATAATAAGCCACTCAATTATGCAAAACATAATTGTTTATAACTGATAGGTATAATTGTAAACGTACACGTGTAAGAATAAGGTATATAATACACATCAATGAAAACAGCTTTGTGCATTCAGTGAGTTTGTGATATTAAATGCTATATATATATATATATATATATATACACACACACACACACACACTTTATTAATAAAGCTGTAAAGACATCACAATGACTGTTACTCAGAGTTTCACGTTCCAGCTCGTCAGTTTTTGATTGCGTACCACAATGAAGGAGTATGATGATAAAAAATAGTTTTAACAAAAGTTTTTTTTTTCTTTCACCTGTTTCAGTCATTTGACTGCGGCCATGCTGGAACACCGCCTTGAAGAATTTTAATCGAAAGAATCAACCCCAGAACTTATTAATTTTTGTAAAGCCTGGTTGTCAAGCGGTGGTCGGGAACAAACACACACACGAGAGGATTCTTCCAGTTCTCGTCTACCAAATCCACTCACAAAGCTTTGGTCAGCCTGAGACTAAAGCAGAAGGCGTTTACCCAAGGTGCCGTGCAGTGGGCCTGAACCCAGAACCACGTGGTTAGGAAGCAAACTTCTTACCACACAGCCATAGAGGAGAAAACTATAACTATATAGAGGAAAAGCTGAACAAAACTACCTCAAACAGATTAATCGAAAACAATTGAAGATGCAGGTTCTGCTCACAGAATATTTCTTGCACCTATACTATTATGAACAGAAAGGTATCACGGCTTCTGATACCATGACGAGTCCAGAATGAGCTATGCGAAAATCTTACCGGTTGTAGAAAAGTGTTATCTTAAATTTCAACAGTCAGTTTTGCTACCTGTGTATTTGGGAAAGGCGAGAAAGTATCAAGCCGTCGGTGAAATCTTCTGCATAACTTCTTTTGTTTTGTAGATATCTTCAATAATGCTGTAAAAAAAAATCACTATTGTTTCTGACCCTGCAACTTCGTAAATTTCATCTGAATGTCATTGTAATAATTTATTTAATTTCTGGCCCTCGTAGAGAACAGAAGGTTGTAGGTCCAAAGTTGGCTGCTGAGAGATATTTGATTCAGATTCGAGAGAGTGACAACTATTAAAGGCCGTCGAATCATTAAATTGTGGAAGTACTCTCGTTTCAAGTTCCCTAATCAATTTTGAATAATCTGGGACGGAAGTTATCTCCCGTGCATCTTGCCAGGGCTTACAGGGTTCTCCCATCCTAGCGAAAACACCAAAACCTCTCTCAAATGACAACTTGCAATCATATAAGGGTAATTTTCCTATTTGACATTTGTAAAATCCTGGCGATCCAAAAAAGGTTATTTCAATAAAACATTATAATTATAAGTGATACACACTACCAAAAGCTAATAAAAGGTGAGGAACTTATAACAATACTAATATGTCCTAAGATAGTGGTGTGTTTTGAGGGAGATTTGTCTGCAGATTATGCAATTACATGGAGGCTCTTTTATTCCCTTGTCCGATGGTATCATCAGGTATCTTTTTAAAGTTTCCAAATTAAGTTCTTGGTGAAAAGAATAGTAAAAATTATATCTTGTTTGCTTCTAAATACATTTTAGGGTGAAATAAAACAAACACAGAACTATACAGTATATCCTGTTATACCTAAGAAGACATGGCAAGAGAAATTTGCATAAAAGTTGTAAAAGGGATGCTTGTCTTCAGAAGAATTTCTCAATGAAAGCCTGTTCAGCCTTTTTCGTGTCGAGAAACCGAGAGGTCTAAATTATATCTGATATAATGTTTCAATTAATTTTGTTCATTATTTGTAGTTCATTTTTCTGTGTTATGAGAATGGTATTTGTGCTGAAATATCACCTGTTAATAATGGTATTGGCTTTATATTCTTTTTCTTCTAAGCATTTCAAGTGTTTATAATTGCTCAGTATATACATTGCAATTACAGTTTTTGCTGCACACCCCAGACATTATATCAACAGCATTCGATATGGCAAGTGCAAGAAGTAACCAAATCAGAAATATTATACTTTAATGAACAGAATTAAAAGTAAATTTATGACTCATTTAAGCAAATCAAATTCCTTAAAACATGTTTGTTTATTAACAGAAGGATAACAAATAAATCAGTTGAAATTTTTTTTTTTTTTTTATTTCTTCCAAAAGTAAGAGTCTAATTTGTAGTTTTTCAGTTTTATTTACCTGAAAAAGGTAAAAAGAAATATTGTTATAAAATAGAACATAACAGGAATTCTGACAATTTTGAAAGAAAAATTCATATTATTACTAAACTTATTACAACAACAAAAAAGAAATTATTAAATCAATAAGCAGAGAAAGATCATAGTTAAGGTTAAGATGCTTGCTCTTACTACAGCCAATTTTTGTAGCTCCTGAAGAAGACCTACAACTCCATTACAGCTTAGTTAATTCTTCTTCCAGGTTTTCAAGAGTCTAGGTCTCTGAAACAATGCATTTCCGATGGCAAGAATGACAAGGGATTGTCTATACAATTTAAGCAGATTACGACAAATTGGTTTAATGAGCTTTTCATACACCCATAAATTCCAAATCAGTATAAATGTTAATGTTATATACGTGATAAGCTACATTTATGTACAGCAACTTAAAATCAATGTTCTTTGGGTGGCTGCAAAATAGTGGTTTATGTCTGATGAGAGACAATTATTCCAAAACATATTAGTAAATAGATTGAGAATCTTTTACTTTTCTCTTTACCAAAGACAACAGAATCTTTTCTAATCAATTTAATCTCCACAAACCAGGCTCTCAACTCAAATAAATAACTGCAGAGTCATCTACATTATACATGTACCAGATATTCTGAATCAAGTCCTTTTATACACACACACACACACACATATATATCATAACCATTTCAACGTCCACTTTCTCATGCTTGCATGAGTTGGATGGTGTTTACCAATGTAGATTCTCTACAAATGGATGCACTTCCATATCCAAACCATTTCTGTCAAATTTGATGAAAATCAATTTAGCCTTTTTCCAGTAATTTTGCAAACACACAGACAAGTGATTAGCATTTTAATTGCCACCCATTATCAAGTTATATAGTGCAACAAAGATGGTTAATGACAAATTAATCAGTTTAACATATATCAACAAACATAATATGGGAATTATTAAGATAAACATACCTAAACAATATTACTAAAATTACATGTCATATACACTTTTCAGAGCAAGCTCTGGTTTGTCGTAACCCATCTCTTCAGGTGTGAGAATGCCTAATTCATCTAATGTTGGTTTGATCTCTTGTATAACATAGGGCCAGATTTCCTTCACTCGGCTACCACATTTGTCCTGCAATGGTAAGTTTGTTAGAATTAGTTTGGTAAGTTTTGAACATCTTTTTACACTTCTGTAAAGAAATTTCAAAACGACCAGCTCTGGCCTGAAATTGAAATATAATTATCTTTACCTTAATAGCTTCAAGAAACCTCACAGCAAGAGCATAATCATTCAATCTTCTGCAAGCATGCATGGCAGCAATAATAATTCTTGGTTCAGGAACAAGATCCATGCTCTGAAATTATCAAAAATTATTCCTAGTTATCATCATCATCACCATCATTATTAGCATCAGTTTAAATTCTCCCTCAAAGGGAGGGAATCCAACTGTATCCATTCCCTCAAAAATTTTATGTTCCCTGTTACTGTGTTTGTCAGATGACAAGGATGTAAACCATTGAGGAAACCATTATGTGGTCACTTGAACTGCTAGAGATGGTAGCCAAGCTTTCCTTAGGGTACACCTCTCAGTTTTAAAAAGATCAAAGGACATTAAATAATGAAGTGTAGATGGTATGGTTGAGTGGAATTCCTTTGGTCATAGATCTGCTCGATCAGGGTCTTTCTGAAGCTAAATAACTAAGATAACACAAACTGAACTGTCTATACAAGGATAGTACGTCAGTATCAACACAATATCATGAAACACTAATTTAAATAGCAGCTTTTTTTTTTTTTTTTTTATGTGGCTGGTAATGAACCCAACTGGTATCTTTTTAAAACAGGCTTAAGTTACAAAGGTTGGGAAACTGCTTTTTATCAACTTGAGATCAATCAATAATAAAGGTAAAGGCAGTGTAATACTGCAGTGCACCAGGACTGAGTGTGTGCGTCTGTGGGGGTCACTGATACTCGACAAGTACTCGTATAGGTTGAAAAAGCTTTGTTGGGGAAGCTACATCGTAAGTAGATATATGATATCATCTATGTGATAGCAGAAACTAGCCGAACTTAAACAAAATGAAATATTGGCCAATGACCTCCTATCTGAATATACTATAGGGAAATAGGGGAGACAACTCAACACATGTTTACGATCCCGCAGCAAATCCTAGATCGCTGGCCAGTTTTAGCGAGTACATAAATCAGTTAAGATATAGCTAAATTGCACATGTGTTGGACTGGAAGAAAAACTTGACATATTCAATTTGCCTTAGATGTATGCATATATTAATTACGCCATGTAATGTCCAAAGTTGTCTCCCGTACCTGCTAATGAAAACAAGAACTAAGTATACATTCCTGATGAGCCCAGTTTCCCCACTGTATCCTTAAGAGTTTAGTCAAACAATCAACCCCAGTGCTTATTCTATTGGTCTCCTTTGCTGAACCGTTATGTAAGTGACAAAAACAAACCAATACCAGCCATCAAGTGGTGTTGTTGACAGCACACGAATGGGCTTCCACATGATTTCCTTCTGTCAACTTTCTTCATAAATTGGCCAAGGACTAAAGAAGACACTTGCCTAAGGTGCCACGTGGTGGGAAAGAACTCAAAACCTTGTGGATGCAAAGTGAGCTCCTTAACTCCATAATCATATCTATGCCACAGCGATCTCACTTGTCTTTGCAGGAATCATAAATTCAGTTCCTCCTGCCCATTTTAACTCGTTAAATAAAAACTCACACTGTAAGTATTAGTTGCATTAAACAAACAAATCCAACTTACGCATAAGTCATTCATGACTTTCCTGATTTCCCAGCCATCAAGGTGAGGTTGGTTGAAATGGTTTTCATAGCGAGTATCGAAATCTTCATCTGATTCTCCTGCTGGTGCTTTGAAGTGTCGAACAGCAAATGCAGCTGGAAAAGAGAGAGGAAATTAAAGGTAACTTTTACTTCAAGATGTTCACAATCAATTGAAGAATGTTAAGAATGGGGTAGACATTAGAATGCATAACAAATAAATAAGAGGCCATATCGAATTTGAAATGATGAATATGTAAGAACAGATATTGAAGATGTATCTCAACTTTACCAGTATTTTGCAAATAATATTTAGGAGCTGAAGTCTCGAGTACAGAAGCATGCTGTATGAATGTATATTTGTCGGGGCTTATGTTTACAATTCAAAACAGATCATCATCATCGTTAAACGTCCGCTTTCCATGCTAGCATGGGTTGGACGATTTGACTGAGGACTGGCGAACCAGAAGGCTGCACCAGGCTCCAATCTGATCTGGCAGATTTTCTACAGCTGGATGCTCTTCCTAACGCCAACCACTCCGAGAGTGTAGTGGGTGCTTTTATGTGGCACCGGCACGAGGGCCAGTCACAAAGGACTGGCAACGGCCACCCTCAAAAGGTATTTTTTACGTGCCACCTGCACGGGAGTCAGTCCAGCAGCACTGGCAATGACCTCACTCGAATGATTTTCTAACGTGCCACTAGCACAAGTGCTAGAAGGCAACGTTGGTAACGATTATGCTCTAATGGTGCTATTTATGGCCACTAGCATGGAAGCCAGACAGCTGCTCTGGCATGAACACGCTCGGCAGTGCTGTTAGTGCTCCATTGGCGCGGTGACCAGTCATCGAGTATGGTTCCATTTCGATTTCATTTGCTCCAACAGGTCTTCACAAGACCTCCCTTTATATTCTGTAATTTGTGGTTCAACAATTCAAGATCGAAAAAATACCAAACTTAAATAAGTTCTTTAATAGTGATCGAGTATGGTTTCATTCCAATGACAACTTGTAATAAAAAAAACACACACACACACACGTTCTGAGTTCAAATACCACCTGGTTTTTACTTTACCTCTCATTCTTCCATAGTTAATTAAAAACTATTAGAGAACTGGGATAAAAAAGTTCATTATGATACTTGAGTTAAAGCTAAAGCAGATTTGATGGCTCACAGTATGGCAAAAGTATCCCAAAGACTTGGTTGTTTAAGATACTTGAGTGGGCTGCAAAGTTCATAGGCCGACTATGAAGGAGTGATGTTCATCATCATCATTTAATGCCTGTGTTCCATGCGAGTATAGGTGGGACGGTACCACAAGAGCTGGCCAGGCCAAAGCCTGCACCAGACTTCTGTGACTGTTTTGGCAGGATTTTTACAGCTGGATGCCCTTCCTAACACCAACCACTCAGCAGAGTGAACTTAGTGCTTTTTAAGTGGCACAAACACAGTCAAGGAGAGAAGTGCTTTTTACATAGCACAAGCACAGACGAGATCAGTTTTGGCAAGGTTTTTACAGCTGGATGCCTTTCCAAACACCAACCACTTTACAGTGTGGAGTGGGTGCTTTAAGTGGTACCTGCACTGACAGGATCACCAAGTACTTGCAAGACAAAAACTTTTAAGAGGGGAGGAGGCATTGGAGGAGATGATGAAAAGGTGATGATGGCCGTGTGGTAAGAAGCTTACATCCCAACCACATGGTTCCAGGTTCAGTCCCCTTGGGAAAGTGTCTTCTATTACAAGCCTTGGGCCAACCAAAGCCTTGTGAGTGGATTTGGTAGATAGAAAGTGAAATAAGCCTGTTGTGTTTGTGCCCCACCACTGCTTGACAAGTGATGGTGTGTTTATGCCCCTGTAACTTAGCAGTTTGACAAAAGAAATTGATAAAAGAAATACCAGGCTTTAAAAAAAGTACTGGGGTCGATTCATTTGACTAAAAATTCAAGGTAGTGCCCCAGTATGGCCACAAAAAGATGAAACTATACAATAGACATGCACACACATAAGAACAGGCATGAATGTGTGGTTAAGAAGTTTGCATCACAGTCTGCTAGCTTCACTTTTGATGTGTCTGCTACTATAGCTTCAAGTTACTCGTAACTGGAGGCTGTATTAGAAGTCTTAACAATACTGAGGAGGAGGTTATAAGTGAAATTTGATAGACAAAAACTGTAAAAAAAAGAACCCCATCAGACACAAGCAAATGGATATAAGAGAGTGTGCATGCAAGTTGGATGATCTGCAGTGTGGGGATTTTTGTAATAATGACAAGCGAGTCACATGGCAGAAATGATGTTTGTAGGTTAGGGAGTGATCATGGCAAGTCTTTCAGCCCATCAATAAAGACATCAGCACAGTTCATGATATACAATCTATAATTGAGCTACATTCAAGGTCAGGAGGCGCAATGGCCCAGTGGTTAGGGCAGCGGACTCGCGGTCATAGGATCACGGTTTCGATTCCCAGACCGGGCGTTGTGAGTGTTTACTGAGCGAAAACACCTAAAGCCCCACGAGGCTCCGACAGGGGCTGGTGGCAAACCCTGCTGTACTCTTTCACCACAACTTTCTCTCACTCTTACTTCCTGTTTCTGTTGTGCCTGTAATTCAAAGGGTCAACCTTGTCACACTTTGTCACGCTGAATATCCCCGAGAACTACGTTAAGGGTACACGTGTCTGTAGAGTGCTCAGCCAACTTGCACGTTGATCGGATCAACCGGAACCCTCGACGTCGTAAGCGACCGAGTGCCAACAACATTCAAGGTCAGCATTTGATCGGAACAGAAATAATTTGGGGGGTCTAAAGAGAGGCATAGTTTCAGAGATGCTGAACGAGTAATGTCATAGAGGTTGCCACAACGTATCATCAGAGATTACAAGACCTAGTATTTGGAGTAATTTTAAGAATTTTGTTTGTTGTTGTTGTTTAGTTCCAGATCAGCCTCAATGATGAAGACTGCAATGAACAGCATTTCAATCATGATCAACTTATTCCGTTTTGGGCTCTTTTAGACCAGGGTTTTCAAACTGTGGTCCGCAAGGACAAGACAGGGGGTCCGTGGACAGCAAATACTTTTTATGGGCAATTTGATTTTATATATATTTTTTAATCGAAATCTTTTAATTGACAATAAATCTATTTGTTAAATACTGTTAAATAAATGTAAAAATGTTATTTTAAGCAAATATTTATGTATAAATTTCATAAATTTCATAAGCAAATATTTATGTATAAATTTCATAAGCATGTCAAAAAGTTTGAAAACCCCTGTTTTAGACAATATGGTCTCTAGGTTTACAATTGCTAATGTATTGTTTTTAAGGTAGTAAGGCTGTAATTCAAAGGATATTTGGCTGCTCTTTGTTGCAAGTTATGTAACCACAGAGACTTCATGCTGAAGGAAACTAGTTTGTCAAGTCCTCATTAAATGTCTTCATAGTTTCTCTTCGTAGAAACAACACAAATCTTTTAACTAGACTGTGTACAGATGATGCAGGCAAGCAGAAGTAAAGGGTAGTACAATCTGCATAAGACTGTAGCAGCAAGGTTGTTAATGTAAATAAGGGATTCAGAGACATAATAGGGCTTTGAGTTACACACGAGTTGATAGGTGGATCAGTGAGAACTACATTAGCTTACACTTTACCGTAAGGCAGTCCAAAACAAATGACCAATTCAAGAAATGAAAAGAAGAGTTTACAGGTACTATAGATTAGAGCTCACTATAGTTACAATCCATACCCCTCATTCAGGTGGCTTTCAATTTTAAATATCACTCCACTTGATGTGCATAGAAAACGAATTTTTTCAATTAACTGATGCAGGATTTCTCACACGAAATGTATAGTCTACTATGAAATAATACAAGCAATAAAACAGAATTGAAAATACATCAACAGCTGAAATAGTTTTTAAAATGAGGAAGCCTCTACGCGAACTGCCTCGACAAACTAAAAATTCCATCCTAAAAAAGCAAAACAAAAAGCTATAAGATAATGGTAGTTCTTGATAGTTGTCGTTTTGGTCGAAACTAAAATACGTCATATACAATTTAGCATTCTGTAAATTATTAAAATTATGTTCCACTATTGTATCTGCTAGTTAAGTATCATTGCTAAATGTTATCTCTTAACCTTGACTAGGCCGCAACCATTATCAGGATTTCTATTACTCTTCCGGAACTTGTGTCGTTTGAGGAGCAACGCTTAGCAGGAGTATCAAAACTAAAACAGTACCTAATATCTTTGTCCGTTGTCGATGGTTGACGTCATTAGCCCAGGTCAACCATGTTCCATTATGATCAAAAATATTCCAAAAGCTATAATTATGGCATATTTTTAAAACTCTATTTCAGATATCGTGTATTTAGGAAAATATATCCAATGTATCCTGGCTTTAAAAAAGGCAATTTTTTTCTTAATGAACCGCGTAGGGGTGCACTTGTAAAAATTTACCAAAACAAAGTTGGGATTTGGCTGTTGTTTCTAGCAGGTCGAGTAACGACTTAAGAGATTCCCTGATGTTTTGGTTTACTGTAGTTAACAGATTTGCTGAGTTATAAATATAAAGCAGGCGAATACAATGCAATTTAATTTTGCCCAAGCCTTATAAAACTACCACCTGCCAAATAACCAAAACTGATTTTGTGTTTATAAAACGCGGGCAGCTATTCGTGAAATAGATTATTTGGTAAGAGGGGAAGAGATGCGCCTTATAAACCATCAAATACATACTTTGGTTTCGGTTTGAACAAAGAATATTCAAAAGCAGGTAAAAACGAAACGAATAATCCATCTAGCCAACCATGCCGTTCGGTCGAAACAGCGTTGAAAAATTGATTTCGAAACAAAAACATATCGATGCGAATTCCTGGGTTTCATATAAGAATTTAAGTGATCTTGAATAAAGGCCAGATTAAGACTGTTTCTTCCATTCTATTAATGTGTAAGGACAAGACTGTATCTGGCGTGAAGGTCAAAGTCCATAACTAGTTTTTTTTTTCCCCCACCTCGCTAAAATATTTAAAATATTTAATTTTATAAAGTTACTGGAAATATTTCCATTACAAATTGTCTTTGAAAAATCCACTAAAACTACTAATATATATATATATATATATATATATATATATGGCAGGACACAGTAGTGTATATATATATATAATGGTATGTTTAGTTAAGAACGTAGTAGAGTACAGTATAAAGCTCATCCACCTTCAGATTTCAGCCAGTGCTATCCTGTAGTAGTATTATGCGTACTTCCAGGTTTGCGTCTGGGCCTCTGTCGTGTGTGAATAGATAATTGAATTTGGAGTAAACAAGGAGTAGTGATTGGAAATAAATGTTCAGATGTATTCCGTGTTGACTCCAAATTTTTTCAATTTTTTAGATATATAACATATTTACATATGCATAAATGTGTGCACGGACGAAAGTTACGAGTACAGGTAATAGGGAATTTCCTCTATTATAATTTCATTCACATTTATTTGAATTATTAAAATGACCTCCACCAGTATTTGATTGGTACTTCCTTTTTTCGATCCCGGAAATCTGACAAGAACTTACCAATAGCCTAGTAAGTTATAATAGAATAAACATTTCCATAAACCACTTATATTGAAGAATTACTTCGTCTAGTGTTCTCTATTAGAAAATGCATTAAATTGTCTATGCGCACATATATATAGATTTATATATATATATATACACATTCACTAATATATATGCGTGTGTACTTGAGGAAGGACAAAAATGCAATGTCGAAATTTTATAGAAAAGCTTACCTAAAGACGGATGGTGTTGAACTTTCACCGTCTGTATGGCATGACGAGCAACTGGTAGAGCCAGTCGAGTAATAACAGCTCGAAGCATGATTTAGAAATCAAAGAGACAGAGTGAAAGGACCACCACGAAGGAAAAACTATCAAATTGGAAGGACAAAATGGCAGGAAGAATGGGTTGAAAGGCGGAACTTCCGGTAAAGATGGGAGGTAACTCTTTAAAAGCATTTCGTCATTCTGGTGATGTTGATGTGACGCAGCTAGGTGTGACAGCAAGGTCTATTTTCAGTGAGTTGTCTATAATTATGTGTTTCTTTTATGGTTTACATGAGAAAACAACGCTAATCCGACAAGCCTAAAAATGAAAGGCGTTCCGATCGTGAACCTCCTGTCATTTTTACTTTATTTCAAACATAATATATCTAAGACTTATATTGTCTATTGTGTTCTGTCATTTCCTCATAATTTTTTAAGATACCAAAGTATTGAAATCTAGCAGTTCGAGCGACCACGTAGTGACTTCATCGTTGGTTCACCCGTTTATGTGTGATATATGTTTGTGTTTACAGAGAGTGCAGCTTTTTATAATCACAAATATTGTTATTAATGGGTTTGATTTTTTTGGAGGGGGGCAAGAATTCCTTTATGCGGTCCTATCGATGCGCTGGTTAATCTATGTTTTTCTCTATTTTCTAAATATACATAAATATATATTCTAGTGTATTTTGTGTATATACCATTGTATATAAAGCGTAATTGTTTCTAATTTAACGTTTCACGATTATTATTATTCTAGTTTCCATGGCTATTTTTCAATTTGGTAACTGCTGGAAAATTTCTTTATGTAGAATCGTTCGTGGATCTTTTTGATGTAAGAAGAGTTTCGATTTCAGGATCAACTTAATGGTCGTATGAGTCACTTCCACAACAAGCGGTCATAATTACGTGTCTATAGAGAAAAAACGAAAACATTTATTTACATAAATGCCCACGCACGACTTAAGTTTCAAATACTTTGCTGAGATAGTATCTGAGAATTACCTCTTCTGTAAGACAGTAATTTTAGTTATAAAATAAGAATGTATTCACAATACTTATAAAGTAGATGTATGGGCGGAGGTAAAGAATACGTACACCACCCATTTTCGGCGTAACAGAAACTCTAACCCTAAACACCGGGTGTATATATTCTTTACTTTCGCCGATGTATGTATTAACAATTGCAAGCCCCCTCCCTTCCCTCGTCATTCTCTTTCTCTCTACTGCTGGTGTGTTGACATGGGAATGATCAGCTGAAGTACTTGGACACTTGCTTTCGGACTTCCCAAGTCTATCACCATATATACCAGTGACAGGAGGCTGGAGACATGATTTGAACTCGAGAATCACAGAGCCGAAACAGTTACCGCAAGACGTCCTATTTCATGCTTCAACATTCCTGAACTAGATGAAAAGCAAAGTTGACGTAGGTGGGATTCTGTCCGACTTTGTCAATTCGACTCCATACATAAGGAAACACGTATGTGCACATCATTTAGCTCTAGGTTAACCTGATCAAGGAAACCTATGACATCCCCCCCCCCAATTTCATGCCTTGTTACTATTACACTCATCTCTTGAGACAAGTGCAATAATGAATATTTGCCGAATTAAGTATTGGGTTTGAGGATTGTGTTAATTTACTTCCTCTCCCAGAAATCAAGCCTTGTACCTATGTTAGAAATAATAATTAGTGGGTGGGGAATTGGCAGAATTGCTTCAGTGTCAGACAAAGTGCCTTACAGTAATTTTTTTACCTCTTTACATTCTTAACATGCCTGTCATGCAATACATCAAAATGAGATATCCATTTTGATTTCAGGTTCAATTATGCCAAGAATCCTGCTTCACAGAAATACATACTTGTGAAGGGAACCGAAACATTCATTATTCTGATCCTCAAGGTGTGGTAAGTAACGGTCTATTCTAAAGAAAGCTGCTTGCCATCAGCTTTCTTTGTTGGGTTTTTTTTTTTTTTTGGAAGGCAGAGAAAGAATACGGTGCTTCTCTATCATACAGTCTACTGCAGTATCCATAATCCATGCTGTGAAATGATCTAATCTTGATCAAGGATAGTATTAAGGTTTAGAGTGAGGACTAGGTTTTTGGTTAAACTGCACAGTGGCCAGGTAGATTGCTGAAGTCATACTAAGAGTGCTTTACTGAATTGTTATCATTTATTGTAGATATATTATCATCATCATCATCAGTCAGTTTGTGCTATCAAAATCTGGAATTTTTTTCTTTCTTCTGTGCAAAAATCATACTTTCTAGGGAATGTTGTGTGACTGAATTGTTCCTCCCATACTTTATTACCACTTTGGGATTAAATAACACAAGGCATTTTAGTTTCCTCTCTAAGAAGATAATTTATGAAAAGAAATGTGAAACTCTGTTTTCCTTAACTACCTGAAAAGAATCAGAAATTAATATAAGTAAATTTTAGTCCAATAATTTTTCTTTCTTTATTTCTCACTCTAGAAAACCAACTATTTTTAACTGATGAATATATTTATCACAAATCAAAATGATTGAGCTTTGTACGAAGAAACGGATGGCCATTGCTATCATCATACTAATTAGGTAAGTACACTTGCTTGTTTTTAGCCCCAGGTCAACCTTCATCAAGTAGGTGTGATCTAAGACATTACAGTTATAATCAAATTCTTTTTGCTGATGTTCAGACTTCATTATTCAATATGTCCTTCTATTTTTTAAAGACAGTACAATGTAGTTTGAAGGATTTGACTGTTATTTCTTGCTGTTTAAGTGATTTCATTGGAGCTCTCTCATTGGCAAATGCATTTGTATCTTTTTTCCTTCTTTTCCAATTCACTCAACTCTCTGTTTTGGTTTAGCCACCTTTTGTTGTACACACTGAGAACATTTATCTCAAATCTCTTCCTTTCAGAGTCGTATCTAGTAACTTAACATATGTACTCCAAGTGAAACTATGTCCAGTAAAATGGTAACAAAATGGAATAACGAATTCATCCCATCTCGATTTCTCCGCTTCTGCACTTCACACAAACTCATGGGGTGCAAGCTTGGAATAAAATTTTTGCCCTCGTGGACCAAATCACATCTTCTCATTTTTGTTTTTTGTGTCCCAAGTTGGTATACTGACTCACCAAATGTTCATAATTTTTACCTCGAATCCCAGCCAAAGCCTCTGCAGCAACCTTAATATACAGCTGCAGCTTAACCTTTTCAATACCAACCTGTCTGAGACTACCCTTATTTCTATCATACAAATTGCCAGTGCTGCATTAACATCCCTGTGCCAGTGGCACAAAAAAAGCATCCAGCACACTCAGTTAAGTGAGTGTTAGGAAGGGCATCCAGCTATAGAAACCATGTCACAACAGACAGTTGGAGTCTGGACAGCTTCCTGCTAACCAGCTTTATCTCAAACCGTTCAACCCATGCCAGCATCGAAAGTAGACGTTAAACGAGGATGATGATGAAGATGATGAAAGTGCCAGTCTTATTATTGTTGGGTTGTAATTATTTGTTTGTTTCTTTTTTTTTTTTTTATTTCAGTGCATCAGTTGTCACTGTAGTAGTTGAAAGTAAATGGTCATCTCATCATGTGATTAGCAAAGAAGCAGAATTAAGTGCTGTTGGTATGTTGATTGGTTTATCTATTTCTAATTCTTTCCTATTCACACACCCTACCCCAACAAACCAATCTACATCTCTACATCTTCCTCACATTTCTTCCTTCATGCACTACGTCTAACCCTCACTCCCCTATCCTGTCCTCATGGCCCTGTTTTTCTGTATCATTGCTATCTGGTAGCCCCACCCCACTCTATATACCCAGCTTTTCACCACTCCCTTCCTTTCCACACTCTCTCATCATACTTTTTTGGCAATGTCCTGCCATTTGTATTATGACCTTCGAACCTGAAGGGTATACCCTGGCACTTGCCACCATCTATATCTTTCTCTGCCTTTACTCGACCATCCCATTTTTATTCTGATCCCCACTCCTGTGAGTATGCCCAGCACTTTGCCACCATCTTTATCCTGCTGTCTCCCCATTTTCTTTCTCCTTCTCCTGCACTTCCCTCAGGTTGGATAACCGTGTATCTCCTTTGTGATAAGCACACTTGTTTCTTTCCTCATTCTCAATTTCTCTCTCTCTCTCCAGCTGGGTAACCTTGTACCTCCTCTACTGCAAAACATCTGTTCCTGTCTCTCTGCCTCACTATAACCTTTCATCATCTGACACAAGATCACCTCCTCCAATGTCCCCTCCTCTCAAAAGATTTTTGTCTTGCAAGTTACTTGGTGACCCTGTTAGTGCAGGTTCTACTTAAAAACCACTCAGACCACACTGTAAAGTGGTTGGCATTTGGAAGGGCAGCCAGCAGTAAAGATCTTGCCAAAACTGACCTCACCTGTGTTTGTGCCATGTAAAAAGCACTAAGTCCACTCTGCTGGGTGGTTGGTGTTGGGAAGGGCATCCAGCTGTAAAAATCTTGCAACGACAGTTACAGAAGTCTGGTGCAGGCTCCTGCCTGGCCAGCTCCTGTTAAACCGTCCCACCCATGCCAGCATAGGAGGCAGATGTTAAATGATGAAGATGATGATGATTTAACCCAAATAAACTGCACTTCATATTTGAGGCTCTGATGAAGCTATAAGGTATTACTCAAGCTCTCAACTATAAGTCCACTGCATCTTATAGCAGAAACAGCTGGAAGCTGATGAAGTTCTTATGATAATCGTTATTCCTTTGTCATCTCATTTTCTTAGCATAAATAATATGCATTCAAACAAGAAGAGGTAGTGAATTAATGGTAGACTATTTAAATATTCACAGAGACAACTATAGTCTTTCTTTTTAATCAAATATTAGTAATATACTGAAATAATTCCTGAAGGATCGAAAGTGAGTTAATCCTTAAATATATGCAGTTTGTTTTCTTTTTTATTGTTTTAGCCCAATCAGATAATACTTCCACGTGTGTGAATGGTTATGGAACTGTCATCAACTCCTGTGTAGAATGCACTGCATTTGAGTTGGTAAGTATAAAATGATTGTATTTGCTGATTTCAAATAACACCTTTATGTTTACCTAATGTTCATATTTCATATTAAATATAGAAATGCAAAAATATCAAATGACATCGAAAATAAGCTGCTACAAATTTAAGTGAACTCAAATTAAGCATTAAAAAAACTACATGGAATATCTCTTGAAATTATTGTCACAGAAAGAAAGACCACTGTAAGAAATTCCTTCTTAAGAAAAGTAAGGGCAGTACATTAGATAATTTAGTCTTAAATATATTGCATCCGACTAAAGGATAGGACGATTCCAACTTCAATCCTTTTGATCATAAGTCTGAAGAACAACTGTAAAAATGGAGACAATTCTAAGTAAGTCAGAAATGTAATAATTCAAGGGGACATAACTCCTATAATTTTTGAAACGTTATGGTCATTAAATAGGATACGTAAAATTATTTTACTTTGAGTGTTTTTCTTTTGTTCTTTAAATGCCTTGATTGGATTGTAGAAATACAAAATGTGTTAAATTAGAAATGGCAATTGTAGGCCTTTAGACTATCTTTTACCTTTCACTATGAAATTAAACTCTTTAGCATTCGGATTACTTTGTCAACTGTAATGTTATTTATTTACATTGTTTTGAATTAATCCTGCATAATCTCGTGGTTTTGAGGATTTGATGTGATTGTTTAATTTTAGAATAACATGGTCGGGTAGGTATAAAAGGCTGGATTTAGCTGCTTTGAACATAAAACAGGCAGAATATTTTGGCCGGATATGGATGGTTTAAATGCTAAAGGGTTAAATTTCATGGTTATTCCAGTAATGACGTTAAATATTTATAAAAAAATAGAATTGGTATTTTCTGCATCTCAAGTTTGCCTCAATAAACTTGACATATCTCATCAAAAAATAGTTTCAAATATGACATTCCTTAATGAAAGATAGATTAGTATATAAATCTTTTCTCTGCTGTTAAGTGTAATGAAATTTTGAGTGGATATATCTGCTTTTTTAGTGAAGCTATAGTTATAAAGTGATTAAAATGAATGAACATATGTACTGATCACTTCAATTACTGCTTTTTTTTTTTGTAGAAATTGGAAAGGCGATACTGTCAAGAAACAGGTTTAAAAACATTAATACGTTGTCCAGATGGCCGACATCTATACAAGAAGTAAGTTAACAACTTTGGTTGTAATATCTATAATGCTGTGGTTATTGCTTTTGTTTAACCTCAGGTCAGTACTAACCCAAAATTATGATCAAAGACATTCTACCTGTGACCATCTTGTCTTTTTTTCGATACCCAAGACTACAGTACCCATTATGTCCTCTACATTTTGTTTGATAGGATGCTATGTGAAGAAGATTTGACTGTTATATCTAACACGTCAATCAACGACAGAGAAGCTCTCACATCAGCTCTGATATCCCTCATTGGCTTGTATCATTTATGCGATGAAATATATGCACTCCATTTTCACTGGTTCTTCTTCAGTTAATTAATGAAATGAACTAATTTTGACACCTTTCCCTTAAGTGAATAATGAGAAAGCCTACAAGGTCACATAGATTGCCCAGGTTCCTGTAGAAATATGCCAGATCAAATTGGAGCCTGGTGCAGCCTTCTAGCTTGCCAGTCCAGTCCTCAGTCAAATCGTCCAACCCATGCTAGCATGGAAAGCGGATGTTAAAAGATGATGATGATGATGATTGTTTGTGGTTAAGAATTCAAAATAGAAAAGAAACCATTCTTCTGATAGAGTTGTTATGATTTAAAGCTTTTTGGCTTTGTTTCATCAGGTTTTTATTCTCTTGTGTAGTTAGTTGTATACTACTTATAAATAGCTGATAATCTATGAATCGGGAAGTTTGATTGAGGTTAATTAAACTTGTTAGGAGATTTGTAATTAAAAGATATTGTTAATAGACGGTAGACAGAATGAAAGCAGAACAAAGGATAGAAGTGACACACAGAGAATGTTTTCATTTGGGAAAATGAGTGAAAAAACAAGAAGGTTGTTTCTGTATGGATAGTTCGCAGTTTGTTTCAACTCTGTTGCCAAATGGAGGAGACCCTGTGCAGCCATTTGACTTATTACAAATAGAAGCCAAATTTCTCTTAATTAGCACTCCACTATCATCATCAAAATCAGTTAACATCTACTTTTCTGTGCTTGCATGAATTAGTTTATTGATACAGATTTTGTACAGTGAGATGCTCTTCCTGTTGCCAACATCACCTATTTCCAAGCAAGGTAATATTTCTCCATGGCCATACATGCTTTCCATGGAAGACTGGAAATGAACAACGTCACTTGTATGACAGTGATGCTTGTTTATAACCATCACATGATGTCCATAGAAAAATACATGCAAACAGTCTCTCACACACACACACACACACAGGTGTGTGTGTGCATGTATGACTGACTTGTTTCAGTTTCTGTCTATCAAATCCATTTCACAAGATTTTGGTCAACCTAGGGTTATAGTAGCAGACAGTTACCCAAAGTGCCACACAGTGGGGCTGTTATGTCAGCAGTGTCCTTTGTTTCCTATCTTCCATGAAAAAATATCTGGTCATAGGGAAATATCGCCTTGACATAAAAGACATCTGGCCACAAAAAATCTGTCTCAGTAAATTCCGTCTGACCTATGTAAGCATTGAAAAGTGGATGCAAAAATTACAATCATCATAAAATGATCACCATAAAAAATGCATGGTCAATATGCACACAACATTTCCCTAAAGTACTTTAGGCCCATAGTCCAACTCTTATATATCATGAGTCTAGTTTGTTACAATATGGTAAAACATGTATGGTAATTATGAAAATATGAGTCTGGAAAATTATTTATTTTAAAAGGATTGAATAAAATGGCTAGATTTCATAGTCTCCTGACTGAATCATAGAGCAGCAATATATATATATATATATATATATATATATATATACTGTGCCAATATATATAATACTATATATGTGCAGTACCACTATAAAATGATGTGAGAATGATAGCCTCTACACTGCCTGTCAGCTGGTTAGAAATTGCAGCCTAATCTCTGCAGAAGGTAACATTAAACGATATAGTCCTAGGTATACAAGAAAAAAAAAAAAAAAAAAGTCACAGCTGAAACTTTTTTTTTTTTTTGTAAGTATATGTTCAATTGGATCTCTATTCTGGTTAAATGGTAACTGTAAAACATGTAACTCTATATATCTTTATTCATTGAAAAAATCCTGAAAGAGTATGGATTGTCCTAACAAAGTCTGTTAACATAGCATATTATCCAATGAAAATTTGATAATACTTGATCTTATATATCTTTCCATCCTCCTTCAAAACTCACCTCCAAAAAATAAATGGACCATTTACAACAAAGTAATGTATTTATTTATTTATTTATTGTAGTTGCCCAGCAGACACATGGAAAGAAGAGAAAAAATTTCTGCTCTTTGAATGTCTTACAACCATAACAGGACTTCTCTCTTATGCTGTAGTCCGATACAGACAGCGTCGATTAGATCATCTTCTGATGGAAAAAATTAACAGACAGATAGCAGCTGGTCTTTAATCAGGATGAGGACATTATTATTATTATTGTTGTTGTTATTTTCATCATTATCATTATTATTATTGAACGTGGCTGAGCTGGCAGAATCATTACTGTGCTGGATAAAATGCCTAGCAGCATTTCTTCCAGCTTTTTACAGTCTGAGTTCAAATTCCGCTGAGGTCGACTTTGCCTTTCATCCTTTCAATGTTGATAAATTAAGTACCATAATCGACTTGTTCCCTCCCACAAAATTTCAGGCTTTCTGCCTTTAGTAGAAAGAATTGTTGTTGTTATTATTATTATAATTATTATTATTATTATTAAGGCAGCGAGCTGCCAGAATCATTAGCACACCGGGTGAAATGCTTCGCGGTATTTCGTCTGTCGCTACATTCAAGAGTTCAAATTCCAAGGTTGACAAATTAAGTACCAGTCAAGTACTGGAGTCGATGTGATAGACTTATCCCCTCCCCACAAATTATTTTTATTATAACTGAATATAAAAAACAAACATTAGTATACACATACACACACCTTTGTTGGTAACAAAGGGCCTCTTCCCTCAGAGTGAAAGGCAAATTGTATGATGCCTGCATGTTAACAGCCATGCTGCATGGCAGTGGAGTATGGGCTGTGACTACAGAGAACATGTGAAAGCTTAAATTAAATGAAGCTAGCATGCTCTGTTGGATGTACAATGTCAGAGTGCGCGTACAACAGAATATAAGTATCTTAGAGAATAATTGGATATAATAGACATCAGATGTAGTGTGCAAGAGAGAAGACTGCACTGGTATGACCGAAACTGCTAGTGTGTAGTTGTGCTTGTGAAGACATGCCAAGTGGGTGTGGCACATAAAAGACACTCAATAGAGGGGTTAGTTTTAGGAAGGGCATCCAGCTGTAGAAACCAAGACAAAACGGATTGGAACCTGGTGCAGCTCTCTGGCTTACCATCTCCAGTCAAACCATCTTAACCCATAGAAAATGGACATAAAATGATGATGATGATGATATATAGGTTTGGTGATGCAAACTGGAAAATAGAACTCAAAACATAAGTGTGTATATTTTTTTATTATTAATTAATCAGCAGAAGTTAGAGAGTGACTTCTTCAGATCCAAGAGTTGTAACATCTGCCAAAATATATATATATATATATTCATACACACACACACATACACACAGATTTAAAGATAAATGTCTGTAAATACCTAAAAACAATAAACATTTTCTGAATAAAAGATTCAGTACAGTAGTTTTGAAGTTTTGCTGATGGCAGTTTATTTGCTTAAATTAGCCACTGATGTGAAACCTTGAAGCCACTGTCAAGGATTTATAATATATGTACAAAGTTGTTGCTGTTTTTATTGTTAATCCTCAGGTCAGCATTAATTAGCTAGATGTATGATCAAAAGTTTGTATGAAGTTGAAATGGTTAAACTTTAGTATTACTTTTGAACAAGATTACATAATGGGAAGGTTATTGGATAAAACTTCCACATAAGCAAATAGTATGAAACAGATGGTTAAAGCATTTTTGCTCTCTTTCAATCAGTCTTATTTTCAAATATTTAGCTTTTGTTAATGACATTTTTATGTATAAGTAACATTACATGATTTCTTCATTTGGTCTTTTATTACTATATCTGATCAGTATCACAAAGCACAGTTGTATCTGCAGTATTTTTATGCTACCTAATTCAACAACTAACATTCCAGCCATAACAGTTCCATCAGTGTATGACAAAATGTTGTGATGGTCATACCTAAAACACGATATGTTTCTTGGATTAGCAACAAATATAGAAAAACCAAAACTAATCAACAGAGAAGAATGAGTACCAACACCAAAACTAATTAACATCAATGATTTAGCAGGTGTAGCTAAGGAAGTTGTTGAACAAATCACTCAAGACACAAGCAATAGATATATCACACATACCAGGTTGAGTGAAAAGTGTATTTATATTTCAAACTTTAATCAATAGTTCAAACAAATTACATACAGAAAGTATTTATTCATCAAAATATATCCCATATTCTATTGTCTGTTGCCATCATTGTGCCAGAAACTCAATTCCGCACTTGTGGTTTAGAAGTGAAAAAACTCCCTACACCCATTTTCAACTTCATCCACATTGTTGAACCTCCATCCATGCAGGAAATGAGTGTATGGTTCAGAAAAGGTGGTAATCTGATGGTACACCACGTGGACTCTAAGCAGGATGATGCAGTACTTCCAACCTCTCAAGTACTCCAAGTTTGCAATTTGATCACACTGGCCATGTTTGCTTGGGCATTGTCATACTGTAGGAGTGTTTGTCTTCATTTGACCAATGCTAGTCAATGAGCTTTCAAAGCATCGTATACTCTCTGCTTTTGTTGAGCATAAAGGTTAGTGTTCACAACATGTGCAACACTTGCTTGAAATTTCACTAAATGCACATGACTTTCCATTCAAACTGCCCTTGTTTGACAACATGTTCTGGAGTTTGGCAGAAATGAATCCACTGATTTATCTTATTAGGATTATAAAAATAAATCCATTTTTTATCCTGTTACAATTCAATGCTAAGAAAGGGCATCTCGAGGATTTACCAACAGCTGTTTGCAAGTCTTCACAATTCAACAAGCCTGGTCTTTGGTCATTTTATGAGAAGCTTCTTGACAGTGTCTGTCCGCAAGGCTGATCTTATGGAGGTGTCAATGGTGCTTTGTGGAGGGCTAGGTTCTGCTGACAATGTTGTTCAGCCATTTCAAGCAAGGCCTCCTTACCTTGGTTTGTCATCGAGGCTGGTGTCACCTTCCTTGAAATGTCTGTACCAGTTTCGTGTCACATGTTTGTTGTTCCTGGGACTTCATCATTGATTTCTTTTGCAGCTGCCCTTGCACTCAGTCCTTTTCTCCACAGCTGGTGTAAAATGGTTCTAATTGCATATTTTTTCATCACTCATTATCAAAGCTGTGAAATAAAGAATAAAAGTAAAGAAGAAACAATTCAGTAATGATTGAACAACAATTTGTATCAAATTAACGATATAACTTTGAGATACAAGTTACCAAAGACTATCAGCGGAAATCAAAGAAAGCTTGTGACTCAACCTGGAAAAGCCCATATACTGCATAAATTATGGATAGTGTTGTGATTTTGGCATTTTAAGTACATATTTTTGTGAGTTTATTGTTCTTGCTAATAGCTCCAGAATGGTTCTGATCTAGTAAAATTGTGAACAAAGGCAGCACTCCAGCTGTGACCAACTACTTTATTTATTTATCTATTTATACAATCTTTCTAAGACAGGCCTATTTTAACTATTGTATCTTAGCACAAGCACACGTGTGCAGCATATGGTACATATACATGTTGGCACTCTGTTGAGGGTTCCAGTTGATCCGATCAATGGAACAGCCTGCTTGCGAAATTAACGTGCAAGTGGCTGAGCACTCCACAGACACGTGTACCCTTAATGTAGTTCTCGGGGAGATTCAGCATGACACAGAGTGTGACAAGGCTGACCCTTTTGAAATACAGGCACAACAGAAACAGGAAGAAAGAGTGAGAGAAAGTTGTGGTGAAAGAATACAGCAGAGTTCGCCACCATCCCCTGCCGGAGCCTCGTGGAGCTTTAGGTGTTTTCGCTCATTAAACACTCACAACGCCCGGTCTGGGAATCAAAACCGCGATCCTATGACTGCGAGTCCGCTGCTCTAACCACTGGGCCGTTGCGCCTCCACACATATACATACATAGAAAAGGAAAAGACATCCTTTGGTTACAAACGTCCATAGGATTGCATCTAGAAAGTTCTACTCTGAGGTACAAATCAAGGTTGTTTGTGGACGACCAGCAGTTGCCCACACATACCAGTCTCCCCTTTCCACACCACTAATGTTGTCCAAGGAAAGGCAATGGCTGCTACAACTTGGCACCAGTGACATCACAACCAATTTCTGCAGCTGAGTGAACTTGAGTCACATGAAAGAAAGTGTCTTGCTCAAGAACACAACACAAGGCTCAGTCTGGGTTCATGGTTGAAAGCCCATTGCTCTCATTGCTTGGCTATGTGTCTTCACATACATATATATATGATGTTACACACACACACACACTTCAAGCTTTATAAATTTAAATGTCTGACTTATAGAGCGTAATATATGAATATTTCATAAATATAGATTTATTCAAATGTTAAATGATTAATGAATAAGTCATTTTTTATCTTCCATGCTGTATGAAATCTTTGTTTGATCCAGTCACTGGGCTGCAGCCATGCTGGGGCACTGCCTTGAAAATGGCGCAAACACAAAGTCTACATACGTACATACATTATATACATTACATACATACATTACAT
>NC_068992.1:8710155-8710635 GCF_001194135.2 Octopus bimaculoides
TACATTACATACATACATTACATATATACATACATACATAGGGTGCAATGTGTAAATTGTTGCCATTTTATACTTTTAATTTCGTATACGCACATTGTTTTTGATTTTGTCAATTACACAGTATAGTAGGGTCAGTTGGGCACTGTCTGTGAGAAAAAAAGCACCATGTAAAATTCATATATTCATCTGAAGAAAACAGTTTCTTTATAATGATACAATGTACTCATTAATCAATTAGAGGAGTCATTAGAAAGCGGCGTAATGAATTGACACCTGTCCTTCAATTGTTATATATATATATAGATGTATATGTGTACATATATTAATACATACACATATACGTATGTGTGTAATTTGATATGGCAATGCATGAAATTCTTGGCCCTTGCATTACTCTGTAATTTCTTCCGATAAAAAATATAAAATATGTATACTCATGCTTTGCCTTATATTTATCCTGTTTGTACTATGAAAGCTATA
>NC_068992.1:8711186-8717788 GCF_001194135.2 Octopus bimaculoides
TATTCGTTGGAAGCCTAGTACTTATTCTATCAGTCTCTTTTGCCAAACCGCTAAGTTACGAGGACGTAAACACACCAGCATCGGTTGTCAAGCAATGTTGGGGGGACAAACACAGACACACAAACACATATATATATATATATACATACATACATATATACGACGGGCTTCTTTCAGTTTCCGTCTACCAAATCCACTCACAAGGCTATAATAGAAGACACTTGCCCAAGGTGCCACGCAGTGGGACTGAACCCAGAACCATGTGGTTGGTAAGCAAGCTACTTACCCCCAAGATTGGATTAGGATTAACAAAGGCTGTTGCCAGTTCGTAACAAAATTTTAAAAAGCTCTATATGTTAGGGCAAGTCAGGAATACCATATAAAATCATATGTTTCATAAGATTTCATAATGAAACTTGATATTTTGCTGTTGCTGTTATTATTGTTGTTGTTATTCAACCATGTCTCAGTTAATCTTGATTAAGCCGAAACATCATTTAAGGTTTTCCAACCATGAAAATTCTATGAGTTGGTTTTCAGTTGTTACTGTTTTTTCCAGCTGGTCAAACAACCACATAGTGGTTGCCTCATTGACTTGCTTTGTTTCGCAGCTTTCGGACATGGTGTATCTAAGGCCACAATATGATAATGATAATGAAATTATTGTGTATAGTGCTCTGGTGCACTACAACTCATCAAAGGTGCATGTACAGGGCATAGAATCATGTACAAGAGTCAGGAAAGGGAACAGTGTATGGGTCATGATATACATGTGTACATGCATATGGAGGTGAGGATATCAGGTGTAGTATTGGTGAATTTCAAGAAGCATGGAGGTTTTAAAGGATGCAATGTCTCAGCAACTAACAACTGATGCAGGTAGTTTGTTCCATGCTTCAGCAACTCTGTGAAAACATGTTTCTGAATGTCATGGGAACTGTGCCGTTTTCTGACTTTGTAGGTATATGCATGTGTGTTAGACACATGGAGCTCAAAAAGGTGCTGAAGGTGTTGATACGATGGTTAATAATTTTGTGGGTGTTTACCAAGTCAGTTCCCAGACATCAGAGCTTCAATGCATGTATGCCCAGGGAAGCAAGGCGTTCAGCGTATGGTAGATGCCTGATGGAGAATATTCCCTTGGATGCACATCTCTGAACAGTTTCCAGGAGGTTGATTTCCTGAGTAAGATAGGGTTTCCAGACTGGTGATGCAAATTCCAAGTGTGGCTGCACTTAAGCCATATAAAGCCTGAAATAGATAGCTGGAGAGCGGCTGACAAAGGCCTTGCTGTCCTCCTTTTTCAGGATGAGAGAGTAAGACACGAGGCATTTTTCACTGCTGTATCTTGTATATTAAGGCACCTCATTGTATACTGTTATTGTTAGTGCCAAGTCAATTCTGATCAAAGAGACCTATGATTAAACGTTTGTCAGTCACAAGCACCTGGTTTTTTTGTTGTTTTTTTCAATGTAAGACTATGTTATCTGAAATAGTGGTTCTTAGCTGGGCAGTAGTAGCAAGCACTTCTTTGTGCAAGTTGGAAGCTCCTCTCAAGCATAATGTCAAGAAGGAATTATGGTAGAATGCTGGGCAAAGTTGACCTTGATAGGATTTGAACTCAGAATGTAAAGAGGCAGAAGAAATGCTGCTAAGCATTTTGTCTGATATTCTCTTTAATGGTTCTGGAAGCTCATCACCTTATTAATGATAATTAACGAACTTATTCTATGCAGTACTTTGGTGAAATTGAGAGATAAATTCCCACATGAGAAACCATGTGTGATTTGAATGATGCCTTCAAGAAATTCAATGAGTTACATTATCTGGAGTTAGGAATAAATTCAAACTGTAAGGGCTGAATGAGGTTATAAGAGTTCTAATAATGTACTTATGGGACGGGGATTGGTATATTAAAACTTATATAAACATGCCAAAAAGTGAAAAGGACAAATATGTCACATAAATCATAACACAATAGACCTTATAATTTGTTTTTATTAACAATTTACTAGTGATAGCAAATAAACGTACAAAATATGTTAGAGAATATACATAAAATTATCAATATTAGCTCCAAATAAATATAGCCTAAAAATACTACACAACTTAGGAGAAATCAAAAAGGTTATTTAGAATAAAATAAGTTTTATACAAGTTTTTATATAAAACTTTCATAAGGGCAGTGATAAGAAGTTTAGTTCTTGACCACATGGTCCTGGGTTCAGTCTCACTGCATGGCATTTTGCCTTCTGCAATAGCCTTGGGCCAACCAAAGCCTTGTGAGTGGATTTGGTAAATAGAAACTGAAAGAAGCCCATTATAAATATATGTGTCTGTGTGTTTGTGTTTGTTCACCCTGCCACCACCACCACCACCACCATTTGACAACTAGTGTTAGTTTGTTTAAATCCCTGTAACTTAGCAGTTCAGCAAAATCAACTGACAGAATAAGTACCAGGCTTAGAAAAAAAAAATTGGGGTTGATTTGTTCAATTAAACCCTTCAAGGGTTTAATTGAACAAAGTAATAAGAGATAGGAATAAAAGTTTACATATATATATATATATATATATCTTTTATTTTATATCTTATACTTGTTTCAGTCACTGTTTTAGTCATTGGGCTGCTGCTATACTTGGACACCATTTTGAAAGGTTTGGTTGAACAAATGAATCAATAAGTAACAGACTTATTTTTCAGCCTGTTACTCATTCTATCAGTGTCTTTTACTAAACTGCTTAGTTATGGGGATGTACCCAACTAGCACCAGTTGTCAAGCAGTGGGAGTGGGGACAATCACAAACACACACACACACTGACAGATAGACAGACAAATAGATAGACAGATAGGTAGGTGAGCAGGTAGGTGTACAAAAGTCTTCCACACAGTTTCTGTTTATTTAATCCAATCCACTCACATGGCATTGGTCAGCTCAGTGCTATGATAGGAGACATTTGCCCAAAGTACCACATAGTGGGGATGAACTTGAGACCATGTGGTTTCAAAGCAAGCTTCTTAATCACACAGCCACATATGAAAGGAAAAAACAACTTGGTTCGCAGCATTGAATAAAACTTAATTTTTTCCTTCACTTATTTCCAGACAACACATGTACGCTTATCTATAAAGATTGCTGTTAGCTTTGTAATGTATCCAAATGTTATATAGAAGCTATTCATAAGAAAATGAATGACATGAGAATTTTATTGTATGTGTGCAAATGTAAAAGAATGAAATAGAAGTAGCTGTTGTAGCTTGAGCAGGATGTATTTAATATTCTGTTAATACATAACTATTATATACATTTTCAATAGTGTTATAATATGATATAAAACATATCTATAAGCTTTTTAGTTAGCAGTGTGTTATGATGATTGTAAATGATTTATCTGTACAATATATGATGGACAAAGACAAAAGGAAAGGGTGTCTATACATTTCAACTCTCATTGGTATGTTTAAGAGTTGAAACTGTTCCCTCTGTTTCTGTTCAAATGTATTGATCAAACAATTCATTTACAATCATCATAACACACTGTTGGCTGAAAAAAAACTCATTGATGTTCTGTAGTGTATTATTGCAATGATATAAAATATGATTAACACAGCAGTGATTTAATTTTCTATAGCGTTAATAGAGCATGCTAACCTGCCTTGCCTTTAGTAAGGGTCATTGTATTCTATTCAGTTGGTATGGCTTTACAGTAATTCTGCTGAATACATTTTTCATTTGTTTTTCAATTTCTAAATTATACAAAAATATATCTTATAATTTTACTTAAGTGACCAAGCGTATTCTATTCTAAACAATTCTCCACTACACTGACAAACTAATATGGCTATATTTATACTCACACACACACACAATCATCATCATCATTTAGTGCCCATTTTCTACACTGGCATGGTTTGGATAGTCTGATGGAATCCAATGAGTCAGAATAATGCATCATGCACGTGAAATTAACGTGCAAGTGGCTGAGTACTCCACTATCAATTCAGTTTCTGAATAGATGCCACTCCACAGACACATGTACCCTTTCGCAGGGAGATACAGTGTGACAAGGCTGGCCCTTTGAAATATAGATACAACAGAAACAGGAAGAAAGAGTGAGAAAAAGTTGTGGTGAAAGAGTACAATAGGCTTCGTCCCCTACCCCCACCTGCCGGAGCCACGTAGAGCTTTAAGTATTTTCATTTGATAAACTCTCAAAACGCCCAGTCTGGCAATCGAAACCGCGATCCTAAGACTGCGAGTCCGCTGTCCTAACCACTGGGCCATTGCTCCTCGACATATCTAAGGCACAGTTGTGCAATTCAACAAACGGAAATAAGCTAGCAGTAACTTTTACGTTCATAATATAGTTGCTCATTTTTTAAGATTTGAAACTCAAGGAAGTTGTGATGTTCCGTTCTTTAAAATCATTAACGATTGTTGGCAAAGTATTAACTTAAGATTTATATCAGAATTGTAGACAGGTCTCGGTTGTCCAAATCCCTAATCGCATTTCAATGATGAGACACACACATTAGTCTAGATGAGTCCTGAACAAGCAGCCGTATGAAGTAAAAACATTCTAATCATACAATCCTTTTTCTATGAGCAGGAAAATCAAGCGCACCTTTATCCAATGTATTCTATTCTATGACAGAGGACTGCTGTTTTCAACATATCGACCGACCTCGTATAGGCTTCTCTCGTTGGGTTGGCTCCGTTAGCCTGCTTTGATATTGATTTCTATTATAAGCATAACGCTGGGATATTTTTAAATACAAATATTCGACTATACACGTCCTCCGAATAATGTTTCTTGTGGAGATAGAAGAATGTGTTAATTAATTAAACTGACCTTAGTAATTGACTGATACTTTATTTTATCGATCCGAAAGAATGAGAGGTGAATTTTACCTCGGCAGAATTTGAAATCAAACACAAACAGCCGGTAGAAATACTAGAATGTTTTTTCGTCGTTCTAACGATTCTGCCAATTCTTCACCCTTTGAAAGTGATAATGATTTTTCTGATTTAGGCACAAGGCTAACAATTTGAGATGAGGATAATAGTCATTACAATAGACTCTAGTACTTTATACTTTATTTTATTGGCGAGTCTATCAAAAACACGTGTTGTAAAGTTTTTATTTATTTACTTTTGACGTGTCGAAGTGGAAGAGGAGTGTATAAGAAAAATAATAGTTGAACATGTGTATTTATGTATGTACGTGTGTGTGTGCGAGCATGTTCTGTTTTATGTATTTGTATTAACTCACACGCGCACACAAAGACACACGTACATTTCTTAGCTTCCCTCATCCACTTCGACACGTCAAAAGTAAATAATTAACTTTTCACGGAAACTAACGAACGAATGACAAGTCGATTGACAACTGTTGAGTCCCAAGGCGATTGATTGCCTATTGATACTAGAAAGACGAAAAGCCAAATTGATCTCATCGGGAATTGAACTCAACGTAAAGAGCCGGAACAAAATCCGCAAGCATTTTCCAAACACTCTATCTTTCGGAGAGAGTACATCAAAGCTGAAAGAATTTGTTCGGCAATTTCCGTAATTTTTTTTATTTCTTTAATATTTTTCATATGAATCAATTATGTTTATGTATTCATTGTGCATGTATACGTGTATGTAAGTATATATTTGTATGTGGACTTTCAATAGCTATAATACGATACGCTAATAGTACTATACTTGTATGCGGCACGCAAACTTATTTGAGCTTGGTGAGCTAACGAGAGAGGGCTTCTACGCCAGGCATAGGCTACCTGTTTTGAGAAGTGAGCAGCGTGAGACATGGTTCATCACCAGACAGCTGCACAATTAAAATAAGTGAAGGTAATTTTTCGTTAGACATGCAGCACGCAAACTTATTGGAGCTTGGTGAGCTAACGAGAGAGGGTTTCTACGCCAGGCACAGGCTACCTGCTTTGAGAAGCGAGCAACGTGAGACATGGTTCATCACCAGACAGCTGCACAATTAAAATGAGTGAAGGTAATTTTTCATTAGACATGCGGCACGCAAACTTATTGGAGCTTGGTGAGCTAACGAGAGTGGGTTTCTACGCCAGGCACAGGCCACCTGTTTTGAGAAGCGAGCCACGTGAGACATGGTTCATCACCAGACAGCTGCACAATTAAAATGAGTGAAGGCAATTTTTCATTAGACATGCGGCACGCAAACTTATTGGAGCTTGGTGAGCTAACGAGAGAGGGTTTCTAAGCCAGGCACGGGCTACCTGTTTTGAGAAGCGAGCAGCGTGAGACATGGTTCATCACCAGACAGCTGCACAATTAAAGTGAGTGAAGGTAATTTTTCGTTAGAGAGTGCCGTAGGTTGCCCATTACTGTTTTACGTGGTCACTAGACCTGCTAGATATAACAGCCAATTCACATTGAAATCATACCCGACCACCTTCAAAAATACATACATACATGCGTGGGGGTACCCGAAATAATCGGAAACATCCTCTGTCGGACAAACAGGCTGCACTTAGTCATCAGTCTGTCGACTGTCAAATGGTGCATCTTTGTTTTGCAGTGCTTCTCTCCTGTTCGTCGATTTTTGCGATGGCTGAAACGAAG
>NC_068992.1:8718713-8722970 GCF_001194135.2 Octopus bimaculoides
TGCCAACGAATTATGGACGAGGAATTGAGAATAAAAGGGGTTGCGGCAAGATTTGTGCCTCGCTTGCTAACGGAAGATAATAGTCATGACTGAATGCGTGTTGTCGACTGAAAGAACAGCTGGAAGTTGATCCGGACCTATTTTCGAAGGTCATCACTGGTGAAGAAAGCTGGTGTTACGGAATTTGCAGATGTAGAAGAGAAGAGAAGAAAAAAGGAACGACGGAGGCGCTAAAAGGTATCTTCGGAAGAGTTCTAGGACTGCTTCGGATAGTGGAAAACGCGCTTGGACTAATGCATTGCTGCAAATGGAGAATACTCTGAAGACGATAAAAGTGCAAAAATGTAAAATAAATGAATAAAATAATATTGCAAAATTCCGATTTCTTTTGGTACCCCGTCGTAGGTAGGTAGGTAGGTAGATAGAGAGACAGACAGCTAGATACACCATCCGTCACCATCCCCTGCCGGAGCTTCGTGGAGCTTTAGGTGCTTTCGCTCAATAAACACTCACAACGCCCAGTCTGGGAATCGAAACCGCGAGTTCGCTGCCCTAACCACTGGGCCATTGCGCCTCCACTTACATATGCAATAAAGTAATAAAGTTGCTGCCAGTATACATTGAAACTCAGTATTTAACATCGTAAAATATAAATATAAATGAAAATGTCGTATTTCATGAAGAACATAATGTCAATCACAAATATATGCATTATTGGCATTATGACCGTCATAGAATTCAACAAAATCTCTTTTCTACACGTAAGTTCACTTACAAACCAAACAAAATAAGGAAACATTAAAGAATAAATATAAAAGCAAGGGAGGTAACTCCAATAAAATTGTGATAGGAAGAATTGAAGACGGAAATAGTTTTTACTGAAGTAAAAGACAAATAGATTTTATTGAATTAATCGAGGTTTGAATGTTGTTGACCCCTCCCTATCAATGTAATCTGACCGATCAATCAGATTTATTAAAAACGTTTCAGCTGTTAACATTACGTCTTCTTTTTTTTTTTTTTAGAGTGTGTATCTTTTAGAGAGTGTAATTTTTAGATAGTGTACTTTTATATATTTTTATGGCTAAATCACAGAGTGAAAGAGAACATCAAGATATCTTGCTCACCCTTAAATAGGAGACCTAGCCCCTCTACTTGCATCAAAGTAGACTGTTAAATATATATCTAGGACTTCATTATTGAATTTGCTTTTTCTTGTTGGTACTGCTGTTGTTACTATTAATGAGGTTTATTATTGCCTCGTCAGTCCCAGTTAGGAAAACTTATGAATAAAAGAATTCCAACTGTAACTATTCCATTCTCTCAGTCTATCTAATCGACCAACCCACGCCACCAAAATTTTTAATCTTGTGCTTTTGTAAAAAATCAGAAATCACGACACTGGATCGCAGTAGATTATAAAAATCGAGTGACAGAGTTCAAATCCAATCAACTTTGCTCCCCATCCTTTCGAGTCTGACAAAAAGTACAAATCAAGTTCCGGGGGTCAATATAATCCAGTATCTCATTCTATAAAATTTTTGACTTAGCACTTATGTTATAAATAATTATTTCGACATTAAAATGGTAGAATCGTTAGTATTGGACAACATGTATCGCAGAATTCAATTATGTCTATTTTAAGTTCCCAGTTCAAATCCTGCAGAGGGCTACTTTGCCTTCCTTTTGGGGTTGATAAAATAACTATCAGTTAAGTTCAAAGATCGATTTAGTGGACAAACCCCACCCAAATTTTTGTCATAATGCTTATGTTAGAAACGATTATTGTTGCGAACTTTCCCCTAAATTTGTGACGATGGCTATGTTAGAATAGGTTATTGTCATTAGACACGAGTAAGATAGAACGTGCTGAGCCCTAGGTTACATGTTTATTGTTTAGTGTTCGAATCGCAGCGGAATTCCGTTTATTATTTATCGTTTTGGAATCGATAAAATTAGCACGAGTTGTTGTATTACCGTATTGTCATTTAGCATCACGTTACTTGCAATCGAGCATACATCTCATCAAAGGCATTCAACTGTGAATGTCCTTACTTTTCTATGTATAATTCGATTTCGGTTCTGATCAAATTCAGCTAGAATGAGATAAGATCAGCTCTAGTGTACATTATCCAATATGACACTTTTTAAGACGCAGGGGTGTAATTTGAGTAAGTTTTGCGTGTTCTGTTGTAGCAGTTGAGCGAACACGCAAAAGAAAAAAACGCCCGTAAGTTCTCAAATAAATATCAGTAACACATTGGTATAAGGACATAATTAAATGCCCAAAAAAGTAATCCATCTAATGTGTTACTAATTCAGCCAATTTACTGCCCTTTTGTTTTGTTGTAAATAGCAATAACGGCTTCAAATTTTGGCACAAGGCCAGCAATTACGGGTGGAGGGGCAAGCTGATTATATCAACCCGAAATTATTTCATCGACCCCGAAAGGATAAGGTATAAAATTTGAACACAGAACGTAAAGACAGACGAAATGCCGCTAAGCATTTTGCCCGGCGTCCAAACGATTTTGCCAGTGGCAGTGTGGTAAGAAGCTTGCTTCCCAACTACATCGTTCTAGGTTCAGTCCCGCAGGGTGGCACCTTGGACAAATGTCTTCTACTATAGCCTCGTGCCGACCAAAGACTTGTGAATGAATTTGGTAAACAGAAACTGAAAGTAGCTCGTCGTACGTACATACATACATAAGAACTTCATCAGTGGTTCAATATCTCTCAGATTCCCTACTGGTGGCAACTCCTTGAATTCTACCTCCACTCCTGGTGGGTCAACGCTATCTCCACACATCTCTTTCAACTTTCTGTAGTTCTCTTCTTCTTCAATCAGTGTTGCCTTCATATCCTCTGCGCAGACGTATGAAGGCACTTTCACTCTTACTATTGAATGAAACTTATTTCTCTTTTTTATTTTTCTGTTTCAACATTCTTTGGGTATGTCACATAATACCACACTCCATCTCCTCCTCGTATCTTCTTTCCTTTATCTTGTACTTTTTGTTCTCTTTTCACTTCCTCTATCCGAAATAATCTCTCCAACTCTCCTTCCTGCACTTGTATTTCCGAATCCCTCTCCACTGGAACAACCGGTATCTTTACTTTCCCTTTTTTCTTCCTTCCTACTGACCTCCTTCACAGTTTCTTTTCTCACCTCTTCTCTCTTCTTTTTCTACTTCTCTGGCGGAGAACTCATTCCTCCGCTTCTCCTTCTTTTCTTTTTAACCATAGTAAATCCATTCTCTGTTAGTCTTTCTGTTACTCTTTCTGCTACCATGACCTGGTCCACACTCTCCTGTTTCTCCACCTGTTCAGCTTGTTGTTCTCTTTGGGCACACCACGCCTTCATGTGGCCCCTCTCTCCACATGAGAAACATATCGGCGGCCTTCCCTCTACACTGACTCTCAATCTTACCTCTTCTGGCAACACAATCTCATCCACCACACTGTTCAAATCCTTCTTAGTTGCCTGTATTGTCAATTCAATACCATATCCTCAGTAGTTTACCTTCTGGGTCCCGGTAGCCTTCAGAATCTTCCCATCCTTCATATTATATGTTATTGCTGTCATCAGCCATCCTTCCCTTAATTCGGGTGGCATCCTTTCCACTCGCACTTTGGCCACACGTTTGCCGCAGTACGAAGGCAGGAGCATCCATTCTTCTGACCTTATCACCTCTGTGGAGTGCTTTATTGCTTCCTTCTCTGTTGTGAAGCGCACCTTCACAGTGGCGTACCTCCTCCGTCTCGTAATGTATGTTGTAAATCTTTTCAACTCCTCTATAGCTTCCATCGGCGCAATCTCTATTTTTCTTGTGGCTGTCTTCATAGTTTTAAACGTTACCTTTCTTTTTAATACGTTGGCCGTTAACTCTTCAGGTGGCGTTAGCTTCAGAATATTACTTTCTTTAGTGATTAATTTTTCACTCTCCTTCATCTTTCTAGGCTCCACCTTTATCTCGCGGACCTCCAACTCTTGCACGTCTACTCCTCTGCTCGTTGCAGCCGCATAACTTGGGTCTCCCTCCTGCATCTTCTCCATTTTCCCACAATGGGGGAAAAAAAAAACAACAATTAACAAATTAACAACGGCAACAGTTCTAACAACAATTCAAATCAAATAACAATGGCAACAATTCGATAAATATTTCAACATAAACTCACACAGACAAACAACCGCTAAGCATTTCGCCCGGCGCGCTAACGTTTTTATCAGCTCTCCGCCTTAATTCAATGATAAAT
>NC_068992.1:8723295-8734663 GCF_001194135.2 Octopus bimaculoides
AGACTTTTTCCCCCTCAGATATATATTTTAACCATCTGAGATTTTGATTCTGCAAAATTATGTATAATATAAATCTGAAAAGTTTCTGACATAAATGTCAAAAGTGAACATTTATGGAAAGGCGCGCGGGGAGTGGGGGATTTTTCGCCACGCTTCTTTTTGCAATTTAGGGTGCTTAAAACTTACGGTCTGACGAAATTACACTTTTTGTTCTACTAGATACGTTAATTTCCGGAATAGGATTGTCAGAGATAACGCAACTGGATGCATATCGGCCCTAGATATGCAATGCATAAAAAAAAAAAAAAAAAAAAAATTACGACTGTAGCTACTTTAATTCTAGATCTGCTCGGTCAGGGTCAAGTAATCAATAAAAACAAATAAAATAACAAATAAACATCGTGTAGCCAGATAAACCTTATCTAAATCACTATTCAATTTATCGTCTATTCATAGCAAACAAATAATTTTGAGAGAAAATCTTTTTGTGCCTGAAACGCAAGATAGATATTAGGGCACAAGCCGTTCTCCGTAAGCGAATTCACAGCGATTTGGTTTCAATTTCGGCACTACTTAAATACAGAGGTCCCGTATGGTTAGGGTTAGTTTTAGGGTTAGTTCTTAGGGACCTCTATATTTAAGGAGTATCTCAGTTTCTATTCGAAAATATTCCTATATTGGCCTTGAAGGTTAGAGGAACATAATATAAAGACCGATTTCGTTTATGTTTGCATTAAATTGCGAAACACCAAATAAAAAGCCCTACTAACAGTTGTCGGATCAAGAGGGTGATGGATAAGGGGGACTTTAGAAACGAGGCTGCTTCATTTATACTAAAGAAATCGTGTCACAGAGCTGATTTGTGTCAACATGCAAGGTCTATTGGGAAAGCTCAAATTCCTTAGATGATTCCTGCGTGTATCCTTTGCCGAAGTACATAGGTGATGTATGTATATTGCGTAGATACTACTTCGTTGGAACACGTAGCTGATAATTTTTGCTGCAGCTCTTCGTGCCACCTGGACTGTTTCTTAAGTGTACAGAGAGAAAGAGAGATAGCCTTAAGCAAGCGGTGGGAGAGCGATGATTAAATTGATTCATTGATCCTACTTAAGCAAACCATTTACCACGAGGTATAGCATTCATCTCCATTAGCTTCCACAGTTTAAGTTTCGAAAATATAAGAGTTAATTTGGTGTAGTGATTTGTTACGTTCTAGTATCGATACACAAGCGTAGTATACCTTAAAAACGAGCAAGCTTGAAATCTCATCGAATTACAAATAATTTCTTTCGACTGAATTATAACAAATGATCTTTTTTAAAAAAGATATATTATTGAACATAATGAAAACACCTTTGGTTTTGGGGGAAATAAATAAATACAACTTGGACATTGATTTGAAATTACTATTATTATTAATAATAATAATAATAGTAAAATTTACATAGATATTCAAAGCGGTAACCTTTGTTGACCTGACCTCTGTGTGTGTGTGTGTATTTGTATGTACTATTTCAGAATGTGTTTGTATTAAAGGTAAAAACCAAAAAATTGGTATTGTAGTTCAGGTAGTGACATTTCGTGACCTCCGTTGACCTCTTCTTCGGTTCGAGGCTAGATTTCCGGAAATGTACGTTGCAAATTGACGTGGACCAATGAGAGTCGGCCAACACAGCAGAGAGAAGTTACGGAGGAGCCATTGCTGCAACTCTCTCTCTCTCTACCTTTAAAGCACAGAGCTATTAATCAGCTGTACATTCCTATGATAGTTGGCACTCGCCGGCTGTCTTTCTTTCTTTCCGTATAGAAAAATAAACAGCTCTTTATTACACATTACAAATTAACCTGCATTTCACTCAGCAAGTAAATCTTTTTCTACTTTCTTCCTCTTACCCTAATTTTTTCCCCTTCTCCTCTGCTCAACAAGATTACAACATATAATAATAATATATATCCATAGACTCTCCACAATGCTTCCTACAACATTATTTTCTCTGGTCGTGCTGTTGGTATTTGCAACCGGCGTGACTTTTGCAAGCGATGTCATAGACCTGAAAGACTCCAACTTCAAGAACAAAGTCGCTGACCATGATATCATTTTAGTGGAATTCTTCGCGCCATGGTAAGATATATCAAAATCCTTATATTTATCCTATTAAAGTTCGACCTTATAATTAATAACATTTAAAGCAGTTTTGGCTCATGTTTTATTCAAAAATTACAGCCACGTAAATATACAGTTAAAACCCATCAAATTGGAGGATATTAAACGGACAGTTTTAAAGTCCTTGCGTTTCTTTTGCATTCTGAGTCCATTTATCGCCATGGTGACCCTTTTCAGTCTTCCAGGGTGGTTTATATCCCCGCCTCTAAGTACCAGTAAAATACTGGGGAAGTCCATGAAACTGTTTATAATTCTGGCCTTGCCTCTTACCTTTAAAATCTTTGTATTCATGTATATATGTACAGTAAGACCTTCTGTAAATCTCTGTATTTCTCTTCTATATAAACCACCGCCCTCTCAAAATACTTTGTGATTTCTGATATATACCAGTGTATGGGATATTAGGATGATTAATTTGGGGTGTTCGAATTTCCCATCCATATTTTTCATGTTTCGATACCCTGCTGGGAACTGTCAACTAGACTGAGGTAGCAATTTTTATTAATCATTTATCGATCTCATTAGTGACTTAAATGTATGTAACGCATGTGTGGTTGTTTCTTTTCCTGTATGTATATCCACCTAAGGTTATTAAAATGTAAAACATTTATTTAGAAGTATTCTTTCGTTACGAAAGAGTACCTACTAAGCCAGTTTCGGCCAACAAGGGAGGGAGCTTGCCCGCCCATTGCATGATCGCTTAACTGGCTAGAAATAGCAGTCAGATTTCTTACAAGTATCACACCCGTTTTAAATAATGACGAATTCGTTAGATAATATAGTTTGTGATGTAGAAAAAAAAAAAGACAGGTGGTTATATTGAAATGCCTTTGATCTTGGGGAAAACTAGTAAAATTAAATGGATTACAATGGAATCTGTTCATTTGCTCGCATGTTAAGAAAATAGTAGCCAAAATCACGACCATTAAGTCTTTAAAAAAAAAAAAAAATGACATCTGATACTGTCTGAAAAAAGGCACTTGGTCACGGCTGGAACGTCTGTTTTATCAGGGCAACAAGTTATTTAGAGCTTTCAAATGAATGCGGTTTGAAAAGATTTTTTGATGTTTCTAACGTTTAAAAGCCGCCCATTTAATCTTGACTAATTTCTAAAGAAAATGTGTTAGCTCCATTATTTCTGCAGAAATTGGGCGACTAAAACATGTCATTTAAATTATTAAATTTTGAAAAATCAAATAATTTTCTTGTATTTTGTTAATTTTTTTTTTATCTTGAGCAAGCAAATCTCTTTATGTAAAGCAGTGAACCGGCCCTAATTTAAAATTGGGATCAATTTTAGAATTGTGGCAGTTTTTTTTCCTACGTTAGCCCACATGGAGGAGACCTATTGTTAAAACGCGTTTCAGCTTTGAATAATCCTTTTTCTATCTTTCAGAGTGTGATTTGAGGGAGTTGACTACTGTTTCTTATCAGGTTGTCACGTATTAGATGATATGAAATATTAGTAATGACTAAATTGGTTTGGAGGTGTGTATGTGTTGTGATACTTGGCTTCAGAAGAATTTTAACTGGGGATTCAAAGTTTTTTTCTTTTCGGGGACTAACTTTCTCACCTGTATATGCTGGTTTTCAATTCCTACATTTTCTGCGATTTCAAATCCCCGTTGTTAATTCTATGTATACTCCTTGCACACTGCTTATAGATAATACTTGTGTGTGTGTGTGTGTATATTTTAAAAATTTGTTTACGGGAAATCTTTTGAATATGCAGATAAAGCATATCACGCCGGCTACAAGTAATAATGCTGGCTGGTGAACCAGCTTTTTGGGACTGTGCCGATATAATGTAGGATATAGTAGTAATAACAATACTTTATCTCTTTATTACCCACTAGGGGACAATACATCTGATTGGGGTCAGATAAAACGTATGGGGTTACAAAAATATGACACAATTAAAAATATAATAAAATCGAAAATCGAATGTTTACAACAAACAACAAATACTTCTTGGATGGAATTTATAAATATTTTAATGCAACGCTATGCACTATATATATATATATATATATATATATATATATATATATATATATATATATATATATATATATATATATATATATATATATATATGTATATATATGTATGTATATATATATGTATGTATGTGTCTATGTATGTATTACAACAAAATTTTATGTCTTGGGCATTAGTTACCCAAGGTTTCGCATCCACATTCTTTTGAGTGCTTCTTTCTGATATGTTTTTAACTAATATATATTTTCTATGTTCGCATGGTACGGACACACCTTACAAGAAATATTTCCACCTGTGCTTTAGGTACTTTTAAATCCGTGGAAATTATATAGCTCTCAATCTTCCTAAATTCACTGCAACCACTTGTAAATCGATTGACCAACGGTGTTAGTTTTTTTTTTTTTTTTTAAACCCAATCTTTAAAAATGCCTAAGAGTTACTCAGCTTAGTTCATCAGACGAGTAACGGCCAAATGTAAAATGCAGCAGAAAATTATTCACAATGAATCGTAATTTTATGAAATTTACGGCAGATTGTGAGATTATAGAATGTAAATAAGAAATTTGTGAGACTGGTAAATAGGAGTGTAAAATATATAAAGAATATTTGGTAAAGATTGAAACGGATATCGAAATGACAATCCAAGAAGTTACAACCTTATGTTTTTACTTCTGCTAACGGATTTTATAGATTCCTGGTTATGATACTTCTGCAGGTTTTCTTTGAATTATTATTTAGTCATCTTTGGTGGAGCAGACCTAAGATCTCTGCTGTGACTTTTTTTCTTTCAGATATTACATTAGCAAATGTAGTTTAAAAAAATTTTTTTAAGACGTGATTTCAGGGAAATTCTGTGATTGGTATGGCAGCATTATAGTCAACGGTTATAAGGGTAAAATATGTCTTAGAAGTAATCAGAGGTATTAAATTGCTGGACCAGGTAATGAAAGTTTAGTTGTAGTGCAAATAATAAGGGAAAAGTTAAATAAAATGAGATGCAGTTTGGGTTAATATTTTAGCTCAAAGTAAACAGCTGTATTTGACTTCTGACCTGGAGAATTCCTTCAAGAATCCTCTGCTTCTTGATTTGTTGGTTGCTGGTGAGTGTCCTTCAAGTTGTGTGCAGAAGTGATCTCCTTAGGGTGAGAGTAATGAGGGCAATGAATTTTGTGTGCAGGGGTGCTGTCCTTAGGGTGAGAGTAATTGAGTACAATGTATTTTGTGAGCAGGTATTTCACTAGGTTCAGCTGTCAGTCCCTTCCTATTTATCACAGTCCTCCTAACCATAACTGAGTTTAAGATTGGTTGCCTGTTGGAACTCCTCCATGCAGGTATGGCAGCAGAACCTGGAATCAAAGGGCCTTAAAAATGGAATCACAAGAAGTGTCACTTGGAAAGTTGGCTTTGTCTGTAGCAGATGTACAGGAGAAATAAGCACTAAAAACACATAAGAAATAGAATCACTTGTCATCCATCCTGCATTCCTTATCACTTTATTTTCCACTGAATGGCCCTTTTCCCTGAAACTATCTATCTGCTAATATCCCACTCTCTGTCCTTGTGTGCTCCTCTCTTTATACTTGACTATCAAATCCCTATTTTCCAGCTTTCTGTGGTTTTATTATACTATTGGTATCCATCTTAGTCTACCATATGTCTTTCTATCTATCATCTCCTTCCCTGTTTACCATTTACTACATTCACCTCTGTTCCCAATTCTAACCATGTTATTCTTCTTTCACACTCTTGTGAACCTACCTGTTCAACCATCCTTAATTCACTGTCCCCTATTTTCTTTTTATCCATCCTGTACTTCTCATTCCTGCCATCCTTCTCTCTTTCTAGCTGGAATAGCCATACACCTATTCTACAGCAAGACACCTGTTCTTGTCCTATCATATTTTAGCTTTTCATCACCTAGAACAAAACCACTTCCCTCAATACTGCACTTCCACCTAGGTGAAGGGTCTTGTCTTGCAAGTTTTGGTAACCTCACAAAAATAGTTCTCAATATACTCTGTAAAGTAGCTGACATTAGGAATGGTGTCCAGTTGTAGAAGGCATGTCAAAAGCTGATATTGGCACTCAACTCAGTCCCTGGACTCTTTAAATCTTGCCAATCCATCCAACCTGTGCTAACATGGAATGTAGATGTTAAATAATAGTCATTTTGTTGACAGTACTAAATGATAATTTGTCTACTTCAGAAGTGCATTGTTCTGTATTTTAATGCTTATTCTTACCCAATTAACCCTATATGTTGCTCTAGGACAGTGGTTCTCAAATTTTTGCTGTTCAGTGCCTTTTACTGAGTAGCATTTTGCAATTTCCTTTCTCCATGTTTGCCCCCCCCCCCCCAAAGCTTATGATGCTTATTTTGTTACACTAAGCTATTCGTGGGCAAACTGCAGCCTGTAGGACTTTCTGAATGACTTACTTAATGAAAAATTACTTTAAACGTTTTCATTAGTGCTGCTTGCCTGATACTGAGCCATGTGTCATGTGGTTTGCTTCAGAAAAGTTGCCCATGTCTACAACACCATTCAGCATGTTCCTCCTTTGAGATGTTTGTTCCGAGGGGAAGTTTTTGTGGAAAATAAGTTGGCAAGGACTTGTAGGATATTGTATTGGATCTTGGCACTTAATCAGTCATTATTTCTATTTGCTGATAAGTGTTCTCTTCATATTCTAACCCCAACAAATATTTTCTGGAAGATATGTTTAAAAAATAAGTATTGTAATTTGTTTAAATATTTTATTCTTGAGACAAAAGTCATGACACCTAGACAATTAAGTGCTCTCTTCCATCTCCTTGTGAGCTCTCAATGCTCCCAAAATTGCACTACTACTTTAAAAACCACATTCTACTTATTTTATCAATGTTTATTTATAGAATGGCTGTCAACTTTAAGTACATCAACACTCATGCACATGACTGTGCATACACAGTTGTTTTGCAGCATCTTTTTGGTCAGATGACCGTTCCATTTATATGTAAGATATTTCCATTCCATACTGTACATCAGTCCATCCAAGGGTGGTTCTCGTAGCAGATCTGATTTTCTGTGAGAAGAGGTTGTTAGCTTCTGGCACAACTCTTCAGTTTTTGGAGAAAAGAACTCTGAGTGCCCCCCCCCCATGACCTTGCTCATATTGCAACATAGTTGATTCTGAGAAAGAATTCACTCCAGTGCCTAACTGGTATTGCATTTATTGACCCTATTCCCCTAGAAGGGTGAAAAGCAAGGTTAATTTGGACTCTGTGCAGTCAGCTGGAACTGCATCGTTAAATCATATGCTCTAATTCTGGCAGTGTGTGTGTGTGTGTGTGTGTGAAATGAGTTTACTATTGAGTAAAGATGGGGTTTGTCTTGATGTGTTTTGAGATTTTTGGTCTTCACTGCTGTACAAACATGCATGCAAAAGCAATGTCTTAGGGTTGGAGAGAAGAGGACCCAAAAACTTTAAATAAACTGAAAACAATAATTTTTACTGGCTTGAAACTGGTGGCCACTTAACATAAGTATTGTATCTCTCAGCATTGAGGATACTTTTTGAAGACCTACAGGTATTTTGAATTAAAAATGTTAAAAGATAAACCAAAATCAAGGTTTCTCCATACTTGGATGTTTTCTGTTTCATAGTGAACAACATATGGATCCTGTTAATCAACTTACAGTCTGCATTTTGTCTATGTATAGACATGAATAGAGATAAACCTCCTCTGGAGTTAGAACTGGTTAATGAAGATCATTAACCTTCATTGTAAGGTTATGGACCTACTTCAACAGAGAAACTTAGGACAGGACTGTTTATTAGGTGTATGAAAGTTTGTTTCTAGAAGCACAAGTTTTGTTGCATGTTTTCATAATTGGTTTTAAATTGGTGGGAATTTCTTTGGAGATCCTCAGATCATCTTCATGTAACATATGTTTAGTTCTAGCAAAGTATGCGATTTATTTTTAATGGATAAAGCTCATGGTCTTTTGGTATTTCAGTAGGATGGATTTTACATTGTTAGTTGGAAAATGGGCATTATATACATCTATTGAATCTTCTGAGATATTTGGAGTTTTCCATTGTTGTTTAACCCCAGGCTAACTTTGTCAATGTCGACCTATGATTAAAGATTTTTTTCCAATTGTGACCATATCTTTTTGTAATAACAAGAACAATCAAGATAAGAGGGTATTTTAATTGCCATTTCTGGCTGGCTGAACAATTATGTAGAGGCACTCACAGTGACTGTTGTCGTCGTCTACTTACCATCCTGTTGGTGCTTACTGGAGCAGAATGGGCAGTCTCTTTTATAGTATTGCTCAGAAGATAGAAAACTTGTCTGAGTTTCGTTTGCATCCTTGTAAGAAGGCAAATTGAGTAATTTGTTGGGGATTGGGGCAACTTAATGTTTTCTGTATCTAAATTACTGGATTCATGTTTAACTGGAAAAGGTTAACTAAATCACCTTTTTCTTTCTTTTTTTTTGTAAGGTGTGGACATTGCAAAAGGTTGGCTCCTGAATATGATAAAGCAGCATCAGCATTAAAACATAACGATCCACCAGTGCCATTAGCTAAAGTAAGTTTCTTGTTAGTTTAACTCTTTTCATATTTGTTCACCGAGACAGCCTTAGTTCTTTGATATAAAACTGCGTTTATTATACAAAAATTCGTTGTAAAAATGGTTCATACTTAGCCCTTTAGCATTTAAACCAGCCATATCTGGCCCAAATATTCTATCTTGTTCTATGTTTAAACTGGCCAGATCTGACTTCTCACACCTATCCTACAATGTCATTCTCAATATATACAACCATGTCATTGAAATTTCAAAGCTACAAGCTAATGCATGGTTAATTCAAAACAATGAATGAAAAAGCATTTCATTTGACATAGTAATCTGGATGCTAAAGGGTTAATTTAAAACCTATCAATTTTTTGGAAGACTTTTAAGTTACATTCTAAACATGACGCTTATTTTGCTAAATCCCATAAGATTCTTAATTTCAAAATAAATTAGGATACCTAATTAGAAGTATGACCATGAAATGGTTATTACTTACCTGAAAACTTAGCAAATCCTTTCTGGTAAATCCATTTATTTTTCAACGAGGATTGCTCTGACTTTTTCTATCTTAATCCAATTTAACATTTAGTATAAACCATAACATGAACAAACATTCAAAGGAAAATAAAGAATAAAATTTAGTAGTTGAATATGTGCTTTAATTATATCATTTGTCTAGGTTGATTGTACTGCTGAGACAAACACCTGCCAGGAGTATGGGGTATCAGGGTACCCTACTTTAAAAATTTTCCGGAAAGGAGAATTTTCTGAAGAGTATAATGGACCTCGAGAAGCAGGTAAATGTTATTTTTAATCCTTTAGCATTTAAGCTGGCCATATCTGACCCAAATATTCTACCTGTTTTAGGTTCAAACTGGCCAGAGCCAGTCTCTCACACCTGCCTTACAATGTCATTCTAAAAATAAATCATATCATCAGAATCTTGAGGCTACGAGATAATGCACGATTAACTAAAAAAAAAAAAAAACAATTTGAATATTACATTTGACAAATTAATTTGAAGGCTAAAAGGTTAAATCATTTTGCAGCTAGGTTTCTCCACTACTAGCATTTACTGAATAAAGGGTTCTTGTATTTTTGATTGCACTGTAGCTTAATTTTTCTATCTACTTTTGAACGAAGAATGTTTTCCTGCTTCTCACAATCTGCCTGACTCACAGATTCCAATCGATCTTGATAGTTATTTTGACCACTGTGCTCAATATACTTTCATGGTTAGAGTGGAAATTTTCTTAATCTCTTTGCTTTCTCATGCCAAATTGGCCTTAAGCCAAAAGATCGGTGATCTAAGATCTTCCATTCTATTTTTCATGTTTAGTGTATTAATGATTGTTACCCAGTGTGTTCCTTACTTTTTATGGTGTGGTTTGAGTGAGATATGACTGCTATTTCTAGTGACTCTGTGGCATATACCATTGTCAGGTCAATATCTTAAGATTTTCAAACACCTGAACATTTGAAGTTTTCAAATGACTTCCCATCTAGCTGTACATGAATAAGAGTATAGCATGTTTGCTTCATTATTATTGAAAGCATTTTTTTTTGTTTGGTATGCAATGAATTCTTTTCAAAGGAACTCCAGGTTAGCCCCTTAAATAGTCATATGATCAAAAATATTCCAGTTTTGTCTATTTTGTCATTTTGTTTTGCTGTATCCAGGTTTACATTTTTCAGTGTGTAATTTTTAAGATAGCAATTTGAAGATTTGACTGGTCATTCTAGCAGGAGTAAAAGAGTAAATTGCAAATGTAGGAGAATACATTTGTGTTTTACAACTTCATCATCATTCAATGTCTGCTTTCCATGCTGGACGATCTTGAAGCTTATTCTAGATTTTGTTTTTAAAAGTTACAATCATTATGGATGATGATTTTTATAATGTTGACTGATAAATTTTCTGTATTGTGTACCTTTTGTTACAGATGGTATTGTAAAGTATATGAAGTCCAAAGCAGGTCCTTCTTCTAAGACCTTACTCACTACCGAAGATGCCAAAAAATTTACATCTTCTCAAGATTTTGCAGTAATTGGTAAGGAAGTCCTTTACATTTGCACTGTATTTTAGATTTTTGACTTTATTAATATAGTTGCACCAATGATGTTTCCTTACTCATTTGATTTTACAAATTATGATATTAATTAGTCCTGAGGTGTAACTTGAATTCTGTTAGTAATTGTTTGTTTCTAAAAAAATTTCAGATTCTGTTTTGTTGAATAAGTTTAATATTTTCATGAACTTTCGGTGCAGGCTTGGCTGTGTAAAAAGCTTACTTCCCAAATATGTGGTCTTAAGTTTAGTCCCACTGCATGACCTCTAAGCAAGTGTCTTTTACTATAGCCTTTGTCTGACCAAAGCCTTCTGAGTGGATTTGGTGGATGGAAACTGAAAGAAACTTGTGTGTGTGTGTGTGTGTGTGTGTGTGTGTGTGTGTATATATATATATATATATCATCATCATCGTTTAACGTCTGCTTTCCATGCTAGCATGGGTTGGACAATTTGACTGAGGACTGGTGGACCAGGTGGCTACACCAGGCTCCAATCTGATTTGGCAGAGTTTCTACACCTGGATGCCTTTCCTAATACCAACCACTCAGAGAGTGTAGTGGGTG
>NC_068992.1:8734673-8739123 GCF_001194135.2 Octopus bimaculoides
GGCAACGGCCATGCTCAAGATGGTGTATTTTATGTGCCACCCGCACAAGAGCCAGTCCAGGGGCACTGGCAACGATCTATATATATATGTCTGTGTGTACCCTTGTCTAAACATCACATGGTTGTAAATGAGCATCACCCTCATACAAATGAGGTTGTTCATTTCATGTCTATCTATGTCCAATTATTACTTTGGACACAAGTGAGGCAAGAGGAAGGGCATGGCATCTGGTTCTAGAAAATCTCTCCTCAGTAACATCTGGCTGATCCATGCAAGCATGGATGATAAAAAAGGTTAAATTTTTTTGTATGTTTTTACTATTTTATATTATTTATTTACATATATGTATATATATATATATATTTATATTTGTTTAATTCAGGTTTCTTTTCTAGTGAAAATGAGATGTCAAAAACTTTCCAGAAAGTGGCTGATTCTTTAAGTTCTGAATTCAAATTTGGACATACATTTGAAAGTTCAATATTAGATGAATATGGTTATAAAGAGTAAGTTGCTATTCAGACAGAAAATTCAGTTAAAGATTGTTTTCTAACATTGAAAAAAGTCTCTTGATGATAATGTAAATGCTGTGAGGAATTTTTCCTTTGTAATATTCACCTGTTTTCTTTAAACTTGGCAATTTTAAGATAATTTAACTGTTTTAGAAACTTCTTAATGAATTTATTATAGAATCATATATTGAATGTTTGTTCAGTCCAAGTGCATCAGGCATATTTATGGATAACCATTTATGTAATTTACATACCAAATATGTTGAGTGATCAAGGAGATTTTACATGTTTGCTTGATATAGCAACTAAATCTCCCTAAAATTACACCTAACCTCCTTAACCCTTTCGTTACTATATTTCTGACCAAGATACACCCCTCATGAGTTTCAATTAAATTCAAAAATAATCATGAATTTAGACTAGTTTCATGAAACAGCTGTAACTTTTTTACTTATCAACATATTAATGCGATATTTGGAACATAATTAAAGCGTTCTTAATCAATTTTATTGCATAACTTTTGTCTCAAAATGACTCTAATTACAGTTTATAATTATCAGTTTGATTTTTTTCTTTTAGTGCTATTGTCATGTTCCAACCACCCAGGCTACACAGCAAATTTGAAGAAAGCAAAATAAAATATTCAAGTGATATCTCAGCCTCTTCAATAAAAGAGTGGGTAAAAGAAACAAGGTATGTCTCTTATAAAATTCATGTATTTCTTTCCCACCCATATAAAATGTAAATATCTGAAGCCTTAAAGCTGAATGACAATTTAGAAGAAATAATATGCAAACTTGGCTTAATTCAAGAAATGATTTTTATGGAGTCGTAAAATTTCCATACTTATTTTTATTAAGCAATCCACTTAACCTAAACTATATGCTAATCTCTGCTAATCTGTCAATATTGCCTTTAAATAGTAGAGTTCATTTACAATGTTAGTTTATAGCATGTTTGGGAATCATCTCACTTACCTAAGTGACAAAATGAGACGAATCTGCAGCATTCTGAGACGGAAAGGTTTGCCAGAATTGAGAGGTTATCTTGATCTACTTGGTGTCACAGTTGTTCAGTAGAGAAAGTTACAACGGTTTGGTTACCTGATTATTAAATGCTCAAAAATATTCACTTTCAAGGTAGAAGACCCTGGCCTTGTGGATGTCCAAAGAAATAGTTGACAAATAACATCCTTATGCAGCCCACATTAATTTTGCTGTCCCCTACATGGCTCATATAAGATCTATGTTGCAGTACTGTTTTGTTCATGTATCTGGTATGGTAAAATTGCTATTCAGAAGCATTGTAAAATACAGCATATAGGTGAATGTTATCAGCAATCAATAAAAATGTTTCTAGATGTAACTATTAGCTGTCAATGTTCTTTTTTTTCCCTGTTCCTTCTGCTGTTACAAACACTTCTATACCCAATTCAACAAATTGCCTACCCCCTATAGTCATTCTACCCAAAACATTTATCATTGTCTCATCATACCCACTGCACCCCACCCCTCAAACTCTGCAGAAAGCATTTGAACATTTATTCTTCAAGTTGTAACAGAATTTTCCTCTATTTTCCTTTTTTCTTGTTGGCATCAAAACATCATTAGTCATCAACTGCATTGTATCCAGCTGTTTAGAAGAGGCTGCAATGTTTGGAAATTTCATCTACTCTTTTGATTGGCTAATAATTATAACAATATTGTTTTCAATGTGATCCTGTAAGTAATTGTAATTATTAGTTAATGATGCTTTTTAGTTTAAGATCTGGTACACTGTGAATGTGAAGAAAGTGGATATTATTGAGCACAGTTGAAGCATAATGGGTGATAGCAGCTAATAGATAGTGTGTATATATATATATATATATATCTGAGTGGTTGGCGTTAGGAAGGGCATCCAGCTGTAGAAACTCTGCCAAATTAGATTGGAGCCTGGTATAGCCATCCGGTTGCACCAGTCCTCAGTCAAATCGTCCAACCCATGCTAGCATGGAAAACGGACGTTAAACGATGATGATGATGATGATATATATATATATATATATATATATATATATATATATATAAATATAAATATAAATAAAGAGAGAGAATAAGATTGATAGAGAATTACAGATCACAAGAGCATCAATAACATTAACATCTAATGCATACCCAGTGTAAATTTGAATTTTTCTTGTTTTATTCCAGCATTGGTTTGTGTGGTCACAGAGTCCAAGACAATGCCAATGATTTTAAAAAGCCTTTGGTTGTTGCATTTTACGACGTTGACTACGTAAAAAATTCTAAAGGTACTAACTATTGGAGAAACAGGTAAATATGTATTTTTTCCCTGTAATGCTATTTTTCCTCTTTATAGTGATAACACTTGTCAGTATATTAAACTTGATGAATAATTTGCTGCATTTAAATATCTGCACTTTATATTTGTTGTTTTAAAGTTTTTATTACATTATTTCTAGTCTTGTATTGAAACTTGCATAACCAAAAAGTCAACAGTGTAACAAATCTTATTTTCAGAGATTGAAGGCTAAAATTCATTATATCTAGCTTGACTTTTCAGTTTAATGCATTGTAAGTGATGAAATTTAAGTATTTAGGATAAAGAAACAATCTTTCTGATAATAAATACTGGTTTTCAGCAGTAGTGTATATTACTAACTCTACTTAATCTTGTGGAATTGTTTGAGTGTAGAAAACTAGGTGTTATCATCTGAAATTTGAACTATGATAAACATATTACGATTGCAGATGTATGCTCTAAGCTATAACCATAGCACCGTCAAAAAGAACTTTTGTAGATAGCATTTGTATTTTTTTAGTGGTTCTTCCATCACAATGTTGGCAAGTTTGAAAACTGTGCCTGGCTGATGAGGCCAGAATAAGATGTATAGAATTGTCTCCCATGTTTACCAAACGAAAACATTAATCATTGCACCATTCTTTTAAGCTATTTAGTGATACTTATACATATATTTTACATAAAGGCAGTGAGCTGGCAGAATTCTTAGCATGCCGGGCGAAATGCTTAGTATTTCGTCTGTCTTTACGTGCTGAGTTCAAAGTACCAGTTGCTTACTGGGGTCGATCTAATCGACTGGCCCCTCCCCCAAAATTTCGGGCCTTGTGCTTAGAATAGAAAAGTGTATTATACATTCATTACCTCCCTTAGATTTGACGAAATGATCATCCAAAAGTTGTTCCCCTTTGTTTTCCTAGAGCTAAACAGGAGTTGTTGGCCAATAGACTTTACTATCTTGTTTTTGTTTACCCCAAAATCTCGTAATTTTTATCAGTTTTTCATGTCTTACTCCAAAATGGAGTTGAACACCGATGTTCTATGTGAGGGGTGACTATTCTTCATTCTTCTCTGCTTTCAGTTGTAAACAATGTTTATTTTTTAATTTATAGGGTTATGAAAGTGGCCAAGAAGTTTAAAGAAGCAGGAAAAGATGTAACTTTTGCTATTAGTGACCGGAATGAGTTCTCCTATGAAATTAGTGAGTTTGGTGCAAGTGAACTCCCATCAGCCAAACCCATTGTTACTGTCCGAGATTCTAAAGACAGGAAATTTGTTATGAAAGAAGAATTCAGGTATGGCACTAGAATTTGTGTAAAATTTAGAAATTCAGCAATGCCATTTAATCATAAAATTTATTTAAAGAAAACTTGTCTCATGCAAGCTTCCTCAATTATGATAGTGAAATTTAAAGTGTGTAAATATTATCAAATTTTTCTGTATATTAAATTAGTTTGCAGCTGAAACCACATGGTTCCTAACTCAGCCCCACTTTGTGACACCTAGGGCAAGTATCTTCTATTATAGCCTCAGGCTGGCCAAAGCTTTTGTGAGTGGGTTTAGTAGATGGAAACTGAAAGTAGCCTGTCGTGGGAGTGGGTGTGTGTGTGTGCGCACACACGCACACACACACACAC
>NC_068992.1:8739273-8743771 GCF_001194135.2 Octopus bimaculoides
TTAACATATTTACCAGTATTACATAAAAATATCTTGAAAAATTTATTCAATAAAATTGCCATTGGCTTCAACCATAGCCTCCAGACAACTATGGAATCTCCTGCAACTCTTCTGGACAGTCACCTTGTTTTTGGTGAATGCTGCCATAATCCTTGCCGTCAGTTCATCTTTGGTGTTGCAAGGAGTTTTGTTGGTCTCTTGCTCAACTGTTTCCCCACACTTAATAATGAAGGAGGTTGCATTCTGCGGAGTTAGGTGGCCAGGTGTGATGTGGTTCCAGAAATTGTAGCACAATTTTTCCATTCATATATTCATAATCACTTGATAGCTCCCTTTCATGAAAGTGCCTGACCATATATCTCTTTTCTCTGAAGGTTTTTTAAAAAATATTTCAGCATAATTAGTAACTAGTCTCTAGGCTTAGTTTTAATGCTACCTGTGACCCGTTATTAGACACACAAATCAATGAAAGCCCCTGTTGTCACACTTGACATACAAGGATGAACAGCCTCTTCTCCTTCAGCTCACACCCACCTTTTTAAAATGGATAATGTAATTTAGATATATTCTAGATACACAAAAGGCGACTTTTGATGGAACACCTTTGAGCTTTTAATTCTACTTGATTTGGAATTATCTGGTTGTTAAATAATATTTATTACCTTATCTACTACATGTTTCTACCATCTTCATATGCACTAACATCAAACATTTCATGTTTTTCCTGCCAATTTTATATTTTCAGCCCGGATAACTTAGAAAGTTTTGTAAATGATTTCTTTGATGATAAATTGCAGCCGTATCTAAAATCTGAGATTGTACCATCTGATAATAGTGCACCAGTTAAGGTAAAATTATTTTTCTTTTTATAGGTGGGGTAAATTAAAGCTTCTCATTAACTTTTATTTCGTATACATTTTTCATGATACTTCAGCTGTAGCAATATGCAAATGTTATTTACATATTTATTTTATATGTATAATTTTATTCATTAACCCATTACCTCCCATAATTCTATTAACTGAAATTTTTTTTATGAAACTTTGATTTCTAGCATAAAACAGCCTTAGGAACACGCTGGAATGATTAAAATAACATTTCAAAATAACATTTTAAATAGAAATAAGCGAGACATTGGGTGAAAAATTAGCAAACCTCATTTGAATATCAGAGAAATATACCTAGTAGATATAGCAAAAAGGTTAGATATGTGTAAATATTGACAGATAATTACGAAATTTGTAATTTTTAAGTAGGTAATGGGTTAAGAATGTAACCATATTTATTGTAACTTTCTAAGCAAGCAATATTGCCAGTTGTAAGATCTAGATGGTTTATTAAATGGCTATTGTTAGCTTTCAGTATTTATTTTTGCATTTGAGGATCTTGACTTGAAGTTGTCGCTGTTATTGGATTAAATATTTATTTCCCTAGGTTGTTGTAGCTAAAAATTTTGATGAAATTGTTAATGATAAAAGTAAAGATGTACTCATCGAATTTTATGCCCCATGGTGTGGTCACTGCAAAAGTCTCGAACCTAAATATACGGAACTGGCAGAGCTTGTAAGTAAATGATTTTGAGCATTAATTTTTCTGAGTTGGTGAAATTTTTTAACTTACAAATTTGTCTGTTTCGGCCTATTTTTGTTTGTTTTTCACTCTAAGTTAGGCATATACAGCCTTACTGTGGCCATTCATAAGTCAAAATTCACTATCTGGTTTTGTGACATTATTTTCTATGTTAATCTAATGTAATCTAAGTTAATCTAATGTAATAAATGCAAAAACTAATTTGTGTGTCAGTGTATCACACTTCACCCCCCCCCTCACTATTCGTTGACACTTCTACTATTGCTCATGCTGGGGTGAGAGTGATAGTAGGCATAGTGAGGGTGGTGGCGAAGAGAGAGAGAGAGAGAGAGAGACAAAGAAATTTAGGGAGAGTTCTTATTAAAAGTAGTGTTGACGGTGGCAGTGGGAATAATGAGAAAGTGGGACTGAACACTGAACCAACATACTGAACACAATTCTTTTACACACACATTTAGCCTTTTTGTGATGGTAAGGGGGTGATAGTAATAACATGTGCTGTAGTTGTGATAGAGGTGGCAGCAGGGGTGGTGGTTTTAGCTGAGGTGGTCAGGGATGGCTGAGAGTAACTGATGTGAAAGGCAGTGGTGATGATGGTGGTGGAGGGGAAGGCAGTGAAGTCAGGTATTGATGGTGGTAGTGTCAGAAGTCTGAATGGTGTGTGTATGGCAGATGTGGTGGTGGTGGTACTGTTGTTTATCATGCAACTTTGCAATAAGTTCCAAGTCGACATTATATCGTTGTTTTGATGAAGTGATTCTTTTTATTCCTCTTTGAGAATTGGCTACATTACACTGTGTGAAGGGTTCTGGGGGAACCACTTGCAGCATCCCTTCCTTCAGAGATGGAGAAGGGTTGAGGGTCTTGCAACCTCTGTTCATAGAAAAAAAAATATGGTACTGAAACAATCCTGAGATGACTTGGTATGCAGTACAGCATGAAATGAAAATTGTGTGTCAGATCTTTCATCATATGTCTAGAATGTGTTAACTGATATTGTTTCATTGTATCAGTGACTGAGGTTGGTTTGTTGATAATTTCTCTTTTATTATTCATATATAATTTCAACTTTAATTTTCTGAATTATTTAGTTGAAAGATGAATCTGAAATAACCATTGCAAAAATGGATGCCACTGCTAATGATGTTCCGAAACCATATGAAGTTTCTGGGTAAGTCAACTAGGAGAAAAATACATTTGAATTTTGTTTTTACTTTTCAGTCTTACTTAACTCTTTCGCTTCTATATTTATAATTAGAATATTTGCTTGTCTGTTTCAATTTTAAAATTATCAATTTAAATCAATTTTGTTTAATTAAAACCTAGGTGGTGTTTTGAACAAAACTTAATTGGTCCTCACTTAAATATAATATGGAATATTTTTGCCATGAAACTATTCTGTTTGCAGATAAAAAAAATTCTAGTGAAATGTTAAAATTTTGTTTGTCAGAAATGAAGTTTTTAGCCAATATTTAGCTGGGAAAAACAAGATTGTAGCATAGCACTTGAAGAATTGAGCATATTAGATTTTAAACTGAGCTTGGATACATATAAACAGGTAATGGGGAATATAGTATGATGTACTGTAAGTGAACCCATCCATAGTGAGTTATTCATATAAAATGAAACTTGTTACTTATCAGGTAAATTCAGATAAATAATTTTAAAAAATGTGTGGTAAACATTTTGTAAATTTTAACTATATAGTTCTTAAAGGTGTTTTATATTTGGCAAAAACTACTATAATATTGTCCAGAGGTGGTGAAGCACAACCTTCGAACATTGGGCCTCACGGAGGCGATAACAAGTAACTGAGACCATTGGAGATATGCTGTGCTTGAGAAGACCTGGCAAGCCAAGTGAGATCGTAACTGTGGCCTATGCCAGTGCAGCATAAACAGGTCCATCTAAGAGTACCTTTCAATCATTGGGCGATAAACTGTGCTTGCGAAGACCTATTGAGTCAAGTGAAGTCATTGTTGTGGCCGATGACAGTACCACCTGATTGGCACCTGTGCTGGTGGCATGTAAAAAGCCCCATTCGAGCGTGGTCGATGCCAGTGCCGGTGGCACGTAAAAAGCCCCATTTGAACATGGTCGATGCCAGTGCTGGTGGCACGTAAAAATACCATATGAGTGTAGTCATTGTCAGTTCCCTCTGACTGGCTCCTGTGCTGGTGGTACGTAAAAAGTACCATTCAAGTGTGGATGATGCCAGTACTACGAGACTGGCCCTCGTACTGATGGCACATAAAAAGCACCCACTACACTCTTGGAGTGGTTGGCATTAGGAAGGGCATCCAGCTGTAGAAAATCTGCCAGATCAGATTGGAGCCTGGTGCAGCATATAAATGAGTGCTTTGTGGCATATTTGTGAAATATAGCTATGAGCAGTTTTGGGAATTTTAGTGATGAAAGGATTAAATCTTGTTCCATTGTCTTGGATTTCAATATTGGTTTCAAATGACACAAGATAATTTGTAAATTATATCTCTGTTAATTCTTTCCTGACCACACCTAATGAAACATAGTTTCATTTAATTTTGCCAATGAAAATATCTGGGGGATTTAGTAAAATGACTTATTTAGTTTATAAAAGGTTATTACATAATCTTATGAGCTTAAATTTAAATATGAACGGTTTAGACAATTAAGGGCATGTAGATTAGTATCAAAAGTATGAATATATATTTGCTGTATGTGTAAAATGTGCTTTATTTTTTTCTTGTAGATTTCCAACTATTTACTTTGCTCCAAAAGACTCAAAGGATGCTCCTCGAAAATACAATGTAAGTATATGATTAAGTTTCTTTGATTGGATCTAGGTGACAACCCCTTGCATAGGATATCAATATTATATTTGCACATTGTTTATTTTTAATTTGATTTTTAAGTAAACCTCCATTTT
>NC_068992.1:8743931-8745725 GCF_001194135.2 Octopus bimaculoides
ATTTTACAATGTTTTTTCTTCTTTTGTTAGGGTGGTCGTGAAGTTGATGATTTCGTTAAATATTTAGCTAAAGAAGCCACCAATGAATTGAAAGGATACACCCAATCTGGTGGAAAGAAGAAGACAAAAAAAGCAAAGAAAGAATTGTAGATTTTCCTTTCCATTTAAATATATTTTATTTTTCTTATTTATATCACTTATCTTCAATTTCTTCCTTTATTCATTTAAGAAAAACTTTCAAAGACTTAAAATTCATCTTAGGGTCCTCTGTTTTCATCTGTTCTTTTTTGTTTTTGATTCGGTCCTTCTGTAATGCCACTCAGTGGTATGAGGATGTAAATTTTCATTAAAATGCTCCTCTAAAATTTATGGATGAAAGGAAAATGTCTGAACAACTCATACAATGTTATTGTACACTTAATTTTTGCTAATAAATTTTTTTTTAAAAAAAGGAATTCCAAATTACACAAAAATGTTTGTATAAACATGATTTATATCTGAATTTATTGCCATTTTGTTTTCAGCTTAATGAGTTTATATGGATAAAGCAACTGCTTCATTCTTGAAGCTTTAAATATCCAGTGTTTATCATTGCATCTAAAATTTAAACAGTACTATTGAAAACATCTTTTATTCTATGATGGACAGATATCCATTCATCATCATCATCATCCTTTAATGTCCGTTTTCTATGGCATGGGTTGGCTGGTTTGACCTGAGCTAGCAAGCAGGGGGAGCTGCACCAGGTTCCAGTTCTTGGTCTTGATGTCTTTCCTAACGTGAGATGTAGACAAGCTCAATATAGAAAACACATAGTTGTGCTCAAAGGAATTTGAACTTCAACTCTGACGTCATCATCCTGTGGAATGACCTAGATAGATAGATAGATAGAGCCAAGGCAAGGCCCATGGTATGAAGTGTGGCTAAAGAGAAATCCAAATCGAGCTGATACATCAAGCGTCTGTGTTTATCTGCATTACTACTTCTACACACACACGCACGCACACGCATGTGTGTATATATATATATATATATATATATACACATACATACATACACACAGCGCATACACCTAAACGTACATAAATATGTACAAATATGTACATTTCTATAACATTGGTATTTGAATATTATTTCTTTGCACCTGTGTGCTTGCTTATGTGTTTATACATAAGTTATTTTATTCAGCATGGGTTGAAATATAGAAAAATGAAGTTGAAAATACATTGGGATTTTCAATGCTTTGTTTTTAGAGGCTTTACCGGTTTCATAGTCTTGATTTTCAACAAGTGAAGTAAAGATGTGGGTTTTATGCCACAACTGACTTGTTTCAGATTGGAATTTGAAAATGCTCTTGTTTTTAGAGAAAGAATATGACTCAAATTAGTATCTGTTTAAGATGCAATTTGATTAAGCTTAGGAATTTTGAAAGTTACTTGCTACGTTTGTGTGCTAATGTCATATGGCAATATTTTTGGCTCTGAAAATTAAGGCCGACAGGTTATGTGGCCATGTTTAGTGACGACAGTTGCAGTATAAATCCTACATCTATCTCGACTTTCAGAAATCAGAAAAAATCTGAAACTGGTTGTTAAAAACATATCATCTGAAAGACTCCCATTACATTTTCAACTTCTTGCACGTGCACACATACACACACACACACACCAATGGGAAAGGAAAAGTTGTTACAGCAGCTGCTGGTGAGAACACCAGATGCTGTTTGACATTCTTGGGATGATTTTGCGGTCACCCTCTAATATACAATGTTTATAAATAGCACTTCCAGAAGAG
>NC_068992.1:8746622-8748360 GCF_001194135.2 Octopus bimaculoides
ATACCAGCCACTCGCACTGAAAAGCCTGCTAGATCAACTGATTAGGTTTTGCTCAATATTCTTGCCATTGCCCCGTGTCTCTTAATAACCAAATCCAGTGGCTTGCCTTCTCAACAGTAATGTTGATTTTCTTAATTTCTTTATACTTTAATTTTAAAGTATGAATTACTGAAGGCTGTTTAGAATAGACATAAGTAAAAAGAAAAAAAAAAGAAAAAAAGTGACAGGATTCATCTGTTTGTCAGTTTCCACTTGCAGTGTTCATATTGGTGTTGTCTTAATTTGGACTACTTAAGCTTATTTGAATTTTTTGCAAACAACTTGCAAGTGCTACCAGTTGAAAGTTCCACATACTGGATGCTAGCAAGTTCATGGGGTCATCAGGAGAGGATGTGCACTGTTTCAAGGCCTTTTTCTTGAGGGCATCATTGTGCACTCTCCCTCACTGAAATGTGACCTCACCTGCTAGATCAGATGGTTCTTGGGGTTTGCTCAATGTTCCAATATTCGTCAGTTTCCAGTTGTAGTATTCATACAGGTGTTGTCTTAATTCAGACTGTTGAAATTTGAGTAATCTTATGTTGGTAACATCTGCTTTTGAACAAATTGAGTGCATGCGAGTGGCTATTAACGTATGATTATTTAATTTGTTTTGTATTTCAGTTTTTAACACTAGCATCATCTAACTGTCCAATCCCCGATTCCCTCACATCCTGATAAGAGCAGCAAAAGAATTGTGTAACATGGTACCCAACAAGTATAAATTGAAGGCATCATTTATGAGCACCTGCATGGGTCTTTCTGTCTGTCCAACTAATTCTGTTGTGATTGGGTAAAGGTGTCAGAAAAATGAGTGATTGTTTTATATGTTTACTTGCTCTTTACCCTGCTTGAACTCTTCAGAATTAGCAGCTACAATGAGGGTTTTTTTTCCTGTTCCAGCATATGCTGGAATGAATCTTCTGTAATAATAATTCAAGCCTAATATCTTATCAGTGTCCTCCTTTGATTTTGGCCCTTGTATATTCTTTGGCTTTGCTACTTGCTCATGAGCTGGAGAAATTCAATCTTTGGATATACTTATTCCCAGGAAAGTCAGATTTCATCATCATCATCATCGTTTAACGATATTATGACTGCTGCTGCTAGCAGTCATTTTGTTAACATTAAAGTTTGTTGTTACTGATGTAAGCTGTCGACTGCTTGCAAATAGTGTTTCTGATTCTATAGTGGATGTAAGAGCAGCTATTTCAGTATATTTAATTTTAGAATGATGTCATAATTACTCTAAAAATTTCAGCTTTACCTCTGCTCATGAAAAGTCAACAATAAAAATGAGTTTCATGAATTCCTCTTCTGGGTTTTCTCTCATCCTATTCAGATGCTAGAAGGAGACTTGAGAATTAATCCTAAGTAGAAAGACATTGATTTACTTACTCTTGCAGTTTGAGTCTGCCCACAATTAACAATCTCTCCTTTAGCATAATTAGCTGTTGTAATGCATTCATTATTTGCTAGTATGTACCACCCTGAAGTCACACCAAGAAAAGAACGTCTTTTAGCTTCATCATAGTCTCGACCCCATGGTTTGAATGAAACATTGACTTTTTTGAACATCTTCAATGTTACCAACAAAAGTTTTTTGTATATATCTATACACCCAAGCTTGTTTATTTGGATCATTTTCTCTCTTTCTCTCTCTCTCTCTCTCTCTCTCTCTCTCTCTCTCTCTCTCTCT
>NC_068992.1:8749998-8751775 GCF_001194135.2 Octopus bimaculoides
AACCTCAGATTTATCATCGCATTGTCTCTCTACTACCTCTGTCAAATGAATCACCAAAATTGGCCTTTCATTATTTATAATCTGTACCTGTTTGTTTGGTTACGAAATAAAATACACAAAATGTGTTTCTGAATTACGTGTATTTACTTTATATACATATGAGTTGAAAACTTTCTTCTAGCATTCCACTTAATATCTATGTTCCATGCTGGCATGGATTGGAGAGTTATTAATGTAGAAATATGGTATCGTAGCTACTAACAGTTGAGGGTTGCGTAGTCTAGACGGCGTTTTTAGAGAGAGAGAATAATGCAAATGTATATATCTTCTCTCTTTTTCTGACATCAACACTAATTCAGCCAGTTTTGAGTCCTGCACGTGCATTTATAGAGGTAATCACAAGTGTATAACAGTAAGTGACTCATACATGTATAGAGTAGATTATCACTCAAGAGGTGCTCAGAATTTCATAACTGTTTTGGAATGTTGCAAACAAGATGGTAGATAAAATTGTTACTGGTACTTGGTTTATTATTTCAGTTCCTGGACCACGTCATGTGCTTTAGCAAAACACTTCATTTCACATTGTTCCACTCTTCTCAGTTGGCAAAAATGAGTTATCCTGCAACAGGATCTAGGGAAAAAATAGGTGTGTCCCAGAATGCAGGAAACTGGCATTGTTAACTTGTGGCTTGGAAAGATCTTTCATCCTTTTTCCTTTTTTGGAGTGGATGCAGAATCTAGTATGCTTTGGGCCACGGGAACATTTTGAACTTGTCCCTTAAGTTTCAAACATAACGTGGGAAAAGGCAATGTTGGTTCCATGTTCCATGAATGAATTTGAAAGAGTATATGTGTTGTTTGAATCTGCTCTTAAATGACTATTGCAGAAGAGAAGGCAAGATACTTAGCATGAATCCCAAAACCTTTAAGAATCTGTAGTGGTAGCTAAATAGTTGAATGATCTCACAAGAAAGATTATAGAGTAACCTCCCTTTACTAAGTTTCTCGAAGCATCTATGTCATGAGATGTGATTCTTAATTATCCAAGAAGCTTAGAGTTTCTCTTGGAAGTTTCTAGAATGTCTAACATTCCATTAATAAAAACAGTTTGCTAACCCTGCTCTTTGCTTCTTAGTCGATTAGACTGAGAGCCATTCACATCATTGCCATGTCTGTCTATTTCTCTACGCCACATGACTGAAAACCACCACTTAGCTGTTATTTCCACATTTTCTATCTCTGAACTTTCTTGTATAGATTACTCCATTCAACTAGGTTCTACATTTTGATTATGTTTCATCATCGACCAGTAAATAAAATATATATTTATGTAGTAAAATATATTTTACTTCATAAATGCAGTAAAATATATTTTTATGTAGTAAATATATAGTGCTTGAATTTATTCTTTCTCCGCTGACATACTACGACGAAGTCTCCAAGATTATGCTGCAGATAAGATAGAGATTTTTATTTATTTACGGCCTCAACATTTTCTCATACCTTTTTGCGCTTTAGTCTGTCCTCTATTATTTATCTTGTTTCTCTCCATGAAATTCAATTGAATTCAGTTTTTGTCTTAAATTCATACTTATTCATTTTCTAAGCTTAGCCATCTTTCCTTGTACAAAGGCTCCCTAAATTCATGCTACTTATCTATTCTATTTACCTAAGTTTCATTGCTCTTTTAAAAATTACGATTTATGCATTGTTGTCTCTCAAATATTTAGAATCTGCGTTGTCTCTCAAATATTTAGAATCTACGATTAAGAGG
>NC_068992.1:8755121-8759975 GCF_001194135.2 Octopus bimaculoides
GAACATTTTGAACTTGTCCCTAAAGTTTCAAACATAATGTGGGAGAGAGGTGATGTTGGTTCTATGTTCCATCAATAAATTTGAAAGAGTATATGTGTTGTTTGAATCTGCTTTTAAATGTCTATTGCAAACAAAAAGGCTTAACATGAATCCAGAAAACCTTTAAGAATCATATGGTTTTACTTAGACAGTATCTGTTGAAAAACAGCCGCCAAAATAAATACATCAATAAATTTCTTAAAAAAAGAGGTAAAAATCTTATGGACTTGTGAATGCCCTGAGAACTACTGTCTTCCATACAACCGTAGAATTACTGGATGAATATACCTTAACAAAAACCTGGAAGAAACAGCTCTGCAGCAAGCTGGCAGAAACGTTAGCCTGCCAGGTGAAACGCTTAACGGTATTTCGTCTATCTTTACATTCTGAGTTCAAATTCCACCGAGATCAACTTTGCTTTTCATCCTTTCAGGGTCGATAAATTAAGTACCAGTTGCATACCAGTATGACCCCACCTCCCCAAACATTTCGGGCCTTATGCCTAGAGTAGAAAAGAATATTAACATTAACAATAGGGTGGCAAGCTGGAAAAATTAATAGCTCAGCAAGCAAAATGGTTAGCAACATTTCGACCATATTTATGTTCTGAATTCAAATTCCACCCAGGTCATCTTTGCCTTCATTCCTTATTGGGTTGATAAAATAAGTACCAGTTGAATACTGGTGTTCAATAAAACCAACTTATTTTATTAACTTGTTTTATGGCTAACATCATCATAATAGTTCCGTTGTTTTTAGTGGCAACAGACAATCTCTGAATAAATGAAAATATCAAACAAATATTGTACAGGAACATCTGTAGGAAGATTTGTGCATCATAGACAAAAGAAAGAAAAAGAAAACAAAGGAATACTAAGGATTGTTTTTGAAGTGAATTTTCAAATTCAGTTTGTTACTTTAAAGAACTTCCTGTTCTCAGTTACTATTTAAGTGAATTATACATACACACATATGTATGTGTATACAAACATGAATGTATGCATGTAATCATGTGCCTATATTTATATATAACTGCCTATATAACACACACACACACATTTAAATAAAGCCACACCAATATACTAAGATTACCCACACATGTGCTCATGCAATTTTATTGAATAAATATATCTCACTTTAGACTCAACTTCAAAATTTGTTAGGAGTGGATTAGATGTAGCCGTGTAGCACATACATATAGATTCCACACTCTTCATTAGATTTAGTTTATCAAACCAACGAAAGAACTAACAAGCAAACTGACCCCAACAAGATTTGAAATCAGAATATAAAGGATCAAAATTTAAAAAAAAAAACCATTTAGCTTGACGCTGTATTGATTCAGAGCAGTCACTGATTTGTGGAAATCACATTTTTAATTAACCAGTAAGTTGTGGTTCCTTATTTCCTCTACTTGTTTGTTTTTATCTTTTATCTTTCACTTGCTTCATTCATTGAAATATAGAACATGCCGTGGCACAACCTTGAAGGGTTCAGGAGTTTTCAACCATTTCTCACCCACAGACCCCTTTCATTACTATTTTATTCTGGTTGACCCCCATCTCATTACTATTCAATGTTCAAAAACTAGTTTTATAGAAACTTCTTTTACAAATACTTATTTTGTTTTTCACACATTAACTTGAGTAGGTTGAACCTTATAAAATGTTAGAGAAAAACCACCCAGCTATTTCTTGCAATACATAACAATACATACATATAAAGCAAAATTTTTAATGGGCCTTTAAAATAGTATTGTGGATCCCCAATATATTATTTTGTTGCTTGAACCCACAAAAATCTTATATGGCCCCTGAGGCTGGGTACTTATTCTATTAGGCTCTATCATCAGACCACTAAGTTATGGGAATGTAAACAACAATGACTCCCACAACAGAATCTAAACATACCACCTGGTGTATTAATTATTATTTCTTCTCTGAGCAAACTTGGAAATGTCCAAAATCTATTGAAAAATAGTCATTTGTGCATTCTTATGTCAAATTCGCCTTTCATTCTTTCGGGGTTGATGAAAACAAAAAGTATTACTCCAGGGAGACGGATGAACAGAACTGCAAAAACATTGGATCGAGTATCTTGTGGTGTTTGTTCCAACTCTATGCGTTTTTTGAGTTCAAATCTTGTCATAGTTTTGTTTGGGTGACAACCTTCACTTGTTGTCCAATTTAACACCACTGTCTGCTATCTTAGGTGCTTTCACTGGAGTCCACTATATTCTTTTCTACTCTAGGCACAAGGCCCGAAATTCTGGGGGGGGAAGGGGGCAGTCATTTACACCGACTCCAGTAGGCAACTGGTACTTAATTTATCGACCCTGAAAGGATAAAAGGCAAAGTTGACCCTGGCAGAATTTTAACTCAGAACATAAAGACAGACAAAACACCGCCAAGCATTTCACCTGGTGTGCTAACGTTTCTGCCACCTTAGGAGTCCATTACATTGCACACATTCAGATTAGGTCTTTGATTTGAGGTTACTTTCCTTCTTCCCTCTCACTCATCTTAAAGTGTTCTGTATGTGTGTGTATATATACACAGACATTAGTACACATACATACATACACACACATATATAAATAGATTTTCACTACTCATAATTGTAAATAGGATAACAGTATTTATGATGATATTATGTTTATTAACAAATGCTAATTGTATTAAAAATACATCGTAGTGTGTATATATAGATATATATTATAAAATTTATTGGCAGTAATAAACTTGTAATTTTTTTATTGCTATATAAATGCACATTCCCTTAACACAATTGCATTTCATCTTATTGCACTGCGTTTTACATTATTGATGTTTGCGCTTCATTCATGTTGAATGATTTTCCAGCATTCTTCTCATATGCATGACATATGTATACTTACACATATATGCTATAGAATATATGACACAATGATATCAACCCAATGTATTAAGACATGCTGTCTTAAACATAGCATGTCTGCACTAGTATATATGCATTATATTACATTATATATTATATAATATTGTATTATATTACTCATCAGTTGTCAACCAAATATTTATATTGAGCACACACATACATATACATATACACGTGTCTGCCATTTCTATTTTGTTGTAATCTCCACTATTTCACACTTGCATGAGTTACATGTAACTTGTTGAAGCTGATTTTCCTGAGGCTTGACCACCTTCCTGTCCCCAGCACTCACCTGTTTCCAACAAAGGTAAAATTTCATCCAGACTTTTGAACAATGAACAGTTTAATGTTCAGAACATGCCTTTGTGGATGTTTCCTTCTCTTCAGAAGTACTAAATACATGTGTACCATTACCCATCTGTATCCCTTTCTCACTCACAATGCCACAAATCTCTTTAGTTCCGTCTCACAATCCTGCTCATATTTCTGATCTTAATGACAAAAATCATTGGCAAACCTCTCCCATTCTACTTTATCCTTTGCTAAATAAATCTGTCACAGAGTTTCCCTTCTACTTACTTGGTATCATTCTCAGTTTTACCCTTTTCCCAGTTTTTCCAAGCCTGTCTCTGCTATTCTGGTTCTGTCCACCTCACTGATTCACCACATCACCTTCGTTCTGGCTGGAATAGCACCACCACCCTGCCACCCCACCAATCTACCTACCATGCTCATTCCATGCTGAGTAGGAGATACAAATATCTCAAAATAGCCAAAACTAGGTGCTAAAGCACATGTGTTGGAAATTCTGGTCTTGCTGATGGCTGTTACATCCAAACCTTGTGACCTGATGTTATTGAGCAGGTGATCTTGCATCCAGGGTAATTCCAGACCATATATACTTATGCATCCCATTCTCAGAGCCACCAATCTGGCTGAAAGATAGTGACGTAAAAAGGAAACAAGTTACTTACCCATTTTGTGGTTCTGGAGACGATGTGATTCAGTTTCCATGGTGTTTTAGGTTTCTTTTGAAAAGTCCTTTTGCAGCCTTCTATTGGTCCTTACATTCAAACTTCCGACATCCCTCGTAACTACGTGTGTGTGTCTTTGTGTCTGTGTTTGTCCCCCCCATCACTGCTTGACAAATGGTGTTGATGTGTTTAGATCCCCATAACTTAGTAGTTCAGCAAAAGGAACCAATAGAATAAATAAATACTAGGCTTAAAAAAATAAGTCTTGGGGTCGATTTGTTCGACTAAAACCCTTTAAGGCAGTGCTCCAGCATGGCTGAAGTCAAATAACTGAAACAAGTAAAAGAATTAAATTAAAAAATCCCATGTTTTTTAAACATAGTGTACCTGAAACAACATTATCCAATGTGCTCTTCCTGTTTTAAGATGGTATGGTTAGAGTCGAGAGAGACTTAACTGCTATTTCTACCAGGTCAGACAATCATGTGGAAGGTCCCTCATTAGCACACAAGTACACATATTTGTAAGGTGGCGGACTGGCAGAAACGTTAGCACGCCAGGCGAAATGCTTAGCGGTATTTCGTCTGTCTTTACATTCTCAGTTCAAATTCTGCTGTGTTCGACTTTGCCTTTCACCCTTTCGGGGGTGGATAAATTAAGTACCAGTTGCATACTGAGGTCGATCTAATCGACTGGCCCGCTCCCCCAAAATTTCGCGCCTTGTGTCTAGAGTAGAAAAAAAAAGGTACATATATTTCTAATAGGAAATTTTAAGTACTGAGTGTAACTGTTCCGACTTTCAATAAAAAGTGATATATTTTCTCTATTTTCAAAAAATCATTCAAATATTTTGTTTACTTTCAGATTATGAATTGCATTTTCATTTTACTTTGTCTCCTGCAAATAGTTTACAGTAAGTATTCTA
>NC_068992.1:8767612-8768834 GCF_001194135.2 Octopus bimaculoides
TCTCTCTCTCTCTCTCTCTCTCTCTCTCTCTCTCCCTCTCTCTCCTGCTTGCTTTCACTCTCCCCTATCTCTCTCTCACTAACCATTGACACTACTCTTTCCCTTCCACCTCCTCATGTCCCTTCCATTACACCAATCCAGCATTGTCCCCTTTTGACTATCACAACAATAAGTGTTCTAACCACCCTACTTTAACTATTCCCTCAACACCTCACCTATAGTCATCCTTTTCCCCTCCTATTCTCCCTTTCAGCCAGTGCATAGCTGAGATGACACAAAAGCACAACAACCTCCTTGGTACCAATGTCAGAAAACCTGCACCCAGTACACTTTGTGAAGTGGTTGGAATGAGGAAGATTATCCAACTGTAAAACCCATGCTGAACCTGAGATATCTGAGCAAGACATCATCCTCTAACCTCTTGGATTCTGTCAAACCATCCAGGCTATATCATCATGGAAAACTGACATAAGATGTTGATGATGATATATATACGTACATGTATGTGTGTGTGTGTGTGTGTGTGTGCATGTAATTTATACACCACCCCCACCCCCACACTCATACACACATTCATATATATGTACATAACTATCTACCGACGTCTATACATACATACATACATACATACATACATACATACAATCATACAAATAAACAAACAGCATAACGACAGAATTCATCACAATTTTTGTCTACCATTCACAAGATATTGGTCAACACGAAACTATTGGAAAAGTAATTTATTCACCAACCCAAGATTTTGCACAAGGGATTGAACCCGGAACCACATGGTTTTGAAGCAAGCTTTTTAACCATACAGTAATGCCTTGTGAAATAATAGCTGTCCTTATTTTAACTGTTTTAGATTGATAAGATGGTAGTTGTTGTTGTTGTTGTTGTTTTCGGTTAACTCCATGCTTTTCCAGTGTTTCTTGCCTTCTTAAGACAATACAGTGTGATTCGAGGAACATTTGGTTGCTATTACATGCCGATTCCTTGATTTGCTCTTTTGCTCTCTGATAATTAGTTGCTAGGATCCTACAGTGTGGATTGGTAGTAAAATGCAGTTACTTTCATATTCGATGGAGGTAGGGATTCGGTGTCTACCGTTCAGAATAACAGAATAGCTCAGCCTCCCAAACCAGTCCAGACGATGTGTGAGGAGTGAGAAAGCAACAAATTGTGTTGATGTTCAAGATGAAAGGTGATTAAAATGATT
>NC_068992.1:8769434-8770455 GCF_001194135.2 Octopus bimaculoides
GGTCTTTCCACACAGAAAGACCTTGTCATGCTGCTAGACTATCACATGACCAAATCGCAAGAGGTGCTGACGAGACTGATAATGTGTTTGCACACATGATCAACTCATGATATTCATGTGGCTAAACATAGATTCACATTCAACTGTTATACATGTGTCTCTTGTCTCCCAGGCAGGAAGCTTTCATAACTGCATGTGCTGAGGATTCTGTTATTTCTTCTTCTTAACATTAAGAACCTACTCGTGACTTCTATCACAGCTCACACTCCCTATGCAGACAACACTAATCTCTATTCTTTCCTAATCTTACACACACACATGTTGCCTAATTAAATATGCTAACATTTTCTTAGACACAGGTGCAAGAAATCCGGATCAAATTTGACATCTGAAGAAATGACTGAGAAGAGTACCACAAAGACCTGTTTACCAGAGGAGATGGAATCACAACCAAGTAATACCTTGAAACAGCAAGCAGCAAAGATATTGCTCCAAAATGATGCACATTCAATTAGAAGTGATCCTTGCATGATGGAAAATAAATTGCTTTCCGTTGATGCATTTTCAGTTGCAAAAGGTGCATGTATGGTTGAAGATAATATATATTCTGTTGCACAAAGTGCATGTATGGTAGATGATAATGCATATTCTGTTGCAGAGGATATATCTATGGTTGAAAAGCCTATATATTCAAATGAAAATGGCTCAGGTACTGTTCACAGTGATTTATGTTTCACCGAGAATAAAGGATATGTAAATTCAGCTGCAAATGATTTATGCTCAGGTAAAAATGCCATGTACATTGATATGGAATCTCGCCATAAGTAATTACGATAAATTAATTAAAAGTGTTTTCTCCTAAAAATTCAATCTAATTATACCTAAAGAAAAAGATACATAAAACAACCCTCAACGTCAACACTTCAAAAACCTAATAGAATATTTTAAATATGTTTTCACCGAAAAAATAAAAAAATACCAGCCCCCACCACACACAAACACATGCGCATACACACACACA
>NC_068992.1:8771053-8772075 GCF_001194135.2 Octopus bimaculoides
AAAAATACCACTCAAGTTTAATATGGATAGGGGTAACTAATGGATTTGTTGAAATAAAATTCTCCACATCCCCCAATCAGGAAACAATTTCAATACCTTAGGCTTGCCATTGCCCCGTGGTAATGCTGCGAGCCTGCTGGCTGGCTTCAGTAGGTTCCATTGAAACTTATGGTGTGCGACCAAATGTAGCACTTCATGCTGCATTGATATTTCTTTTGTCTCTCTCTTTCTCTTTCTTTCTCTCTTCTCTTTATCTTTTTTATCTTGATTTTATTGTTTTCTTTGTCTTTCTTTTGTAAAACCTTATATTAAGGAAAAATAAGAATAAGAGATATTTTTTCATACAATAAATTTGATAGTAATAAATAATAAATTCATTCCTGCAGCAGCTAGTGAGAACACCAGATGCTGTTTGATCTTGGGATGACTTTTTGTCTCCCTCTGATATACAGTGTTTTTAAACAGTGCCTCCATAAGAGATTTTTCTTGAATAAAAACTGCAGCAACTGGCCTATCACCAGTGTATATACATTAAGTATGATAAATTGAAGGTTTATGTGTGTGAAATTTGAAACTAAACAACACCATTTGTTTTAAATTTCAAGGAAGTGATTTAGCTAATACTTTCAAATGCAAATAAATATGATTATTCACTTCATATGTCAAACAAAATATATTTCTCTACAAAAGATAAAGAACTGAAATTGTCCAACACTAATAAATTGTTTGTTTCTTTTTCTTAAATGTTGTCTTAAATAATTTAAAGAAATTACTTAAATGCATGAATTGTTGTTGTTGGCACTCCGACCCCATGGTTTGAATGAAACATTGGCTTTTTTTAACATCTTCAATGTTAACAACAAAAGTTTTGTTATGTATATATCTGCCAAATCAGATTGGAGCCTGGTGTAGCCATCTGGATCACCAGTCCTCAGTCAAATCGTCCAACCCATGCTAGCATGGAAAGCGGTTGTTAAACGATGATGATGATATCTATAAACCCAAGCATGTTTATTTTTCTG
>NC_068992.1:8772447-8773352 GCF_001194135.2 Octopus bimaculoides
TATATATATATATATTGAGAGAGAGAGAAAGAGTAAAAATTATTTGCCAGAATAATGTGGCAGTCCTGGTTAGGAAGAATGTGACTGCTATTTAGACCCAGTAAACACTGTCTCCAGCTAGCTATCAACACACTATCTGCATCCTTATATTTTCAAACAAGGGAGTTTAGTGTCTCCACTCAGCTCTAAAGCAATATTTGCGTGCTGATGAAGGTGGTGAGCTGGCAGAAACGTTAGCATGCCGGGGAAAATGCTTAGCGGTATTTCGTCTGTATTTACGTTCTGAGTTCAAATTCCACCGAGGTCGACTTTGCCGTTCATCCTTTCGGGGAGGATAAATTAAGTACCAGTTGCATACTGGGGTCAATCTAATTGACTGGCCCCTTCCCCCAAAATTTTAGGCCTTGTGCTTAGAGTAGAAACAAATATCCATGTACCCATGGTTTCTGGGTTATTTCCCCCCATCAGCACAGAATAACTGCTCAGCTAGAGACAGTGACACTAAATTCTTGTTTGAAATATATATTTTTCAAAGTGATGCATGGTCACGGATCTTATAAATGGGAAAAATATTACTTCTAAATCTCTGAATGAGAAACATTCAGTCACAGTACTTTAGAGTAAAGATTATTTGCCAACATAATGTGGCAGTCCGGGTTAGGACGAATGTTACTGTTATTTAGCCCCAGGAAACATCGTGCTAAACAAGGATGAAGATAGTGCATCAATAGCCAGCTGGAGACTATGTTTCCTGAAGCTAAATAACAGTAACATTCATCCTCATCAGGACTGACACATTATGTTGGCAAATAATCTTTACTCTAGAGTAACGTTACTAAGTCTTTCTCATTCAGAGATTTGGAAATAATAGTTTTCTGTGTATTTATATATATATATATATATAT
>NC_068992.1:8773452-8774221 GCF_001194135.2 Octopus bimaculoides
GACAAAAGAAAGAAAAAGAAAACAAAGGAATACTAAGGATTGTTTTTGAAATTTTAAAATTCTGTTTGTTACTTTAAAGAACTTCCTGCTCTCAGTTACTATTCAAGTGAATTACACATAGACACATATGTCCATATACACATATATGTATATACAAATATATGCATTTATGCATAACACACACACATACACACACACATACATACACACACATACACACACATACACACACACGACACACACACATGTAATTAAAGCTGTACCAATACACTAAAATTAGACGCACACATGCACATACAATCTTGTTGACAAATCATATTACATCTCACTTTAGATCCAAGCCCAAAATTTTTTAGGAGTGGATTAGATGTAGCTGTGTAGCACATACACATTGATTCTACACTCTTCATTAGAATTAGTTTATCAAACCAACGAAAGAACTAACAAGCAAACTGACCGCAACAAGATTTGAAATCAGAATATAAAGGATCAAAATTTAAAAAAAAAAACCATTTAGCTTGACGCTGTATTGATTCAGAGCAGTCACTGATTTGTGAAAATCACATTTTCAATTAACCAGTAAGTTTTGGTTTCTTATTTCCTCTACTTGTTTGTTTTTATCTTTTATCTTTCACTTGCTTCATTCATTAAACTGTAGAACATGCTGGGGCACAACCTTGAAGGGTTCAGGAGTTCTCAGCCATTTTTTTATCTACAGACCCCTTTCATTACTATTTTATTCTGGTTGACCCCCATCTCATTACTATTC
>NC_068992.1:8774231-8776161 GCF_001194135.2 Octopus bimaculoides
TATCTACAGACCCCTTTCATTACTATTTTATTCTGGTTGACCCCCATCTCATTACTATTCAATGTTCAAAAACTAGTTTTATAGAAACTTCTTTTACAAATTCCTATTTTGTTTTTCACACATTAACTTGAATAGGTTGAACCATATAAAATGTTAGAGAAAAACCACCCAGCTATTTCTTGCAATACATAACAATACATACATCTAAAGCAAAATTTTTTCAGGGGCCTTTAAAATAGTATTGTGTTTCATCAGGAGTTAATTTTGCTAAAAACCAGTTTTGTGAGAATGGAGAGAGTTAATAAGCCTATTGAAGAAAGTTACACATTAGAATATTTAAACTGAAATCTCAACTCAAATGGTACTGTTAAGTTAATTATGACCAACTCACTGAATCTGTCTAAAGTAGTGGTTGCTGCTTTGGTTTTACCTCCAAATCAACCCTATCTGGCAAAACTATGATCAAAAGGCATTCTCAGTGATAATCTCAGTTTTCCCTACAAACATAGTGCCCCTAAGACTACTCTAACAAAAAAACCATCATTTTTTTAAAAGTGGTAATATTTGGATTATATTTCTAGCAGATCATTTATGTAAAGCAACTGGCAGTGCTAAGTGGCCTGATTGTATAAGATTATTTGAGTAAATAATGTGTATAGTTAAGTACGGTTAAATATAAGAAACTATTGGCACACGCAGTTTTAAATGAGAGCGTTTGATAAAAAAAGATTACTATAATCTAATCTATCAATTTTATTGTACTATAATTTTGATGGCCCATTACACACTCTAGTTCGTGGGAGCCCACAAAGATAATCCTCCTCCTCCTCCTCGTCCTCCTCCTCCTCGTCCTCCTCGTCCTCGTCCTCCTCCTCCTCATCATCATCATTTAATGTCTGCTTGGTTGGACAGTTTGACTGAAAACTGGTAAGCCAGGGGGCTGCATGAGGTTCCAATCTGATGTGGCAAGGTTTCTATAGCTGGATGCCCTTCCTAATGCCAACCACTCCGAGAGTGTAGTGTGTGATTTTTTTACGTGCCAACAGCATGGGTGCCATTGACCTGGCACCAGCATCAGTCGCGACTATGGTCTCACTTGGCTTGACAGGTCTACACAAAAGTCATGGTCGCCTGTCACTGCCTCCATGAGGCCTAACGCTCGGATGGTGCTTTGTACGTGCCACTGGCACGAGTGCCTGTTAGATGGCACTAACATCGGCTATGACCGTGATTTCACTTGGTTCAACAGGTCTTCACAAGCACAGCAAATCACCCAATGATTGAAGGGTGCTTTTAATGGGCTAGTTGCACTGGCATCAGCCACAACTATGATCTCACTTGGCTTAATGTCACTGCTTCCATGAGGCCCAATGCTCAAATGGTGCCTTTTACATTCACAGGCATGTTTTCTATTTGTAGCCACTCTTAATTCTAGATTCACTGCTCCAATGAATTTTCATGTTTAAAATTATAAAATGATTTCTTAAAGAAATTTTTTTAAAAAGTGGAATGTGGGCTGCAATTGCTTAAATCTTGACAAGTGTATTATTTTATAAAATAAGAAAGGATAAAAAGACATATTTGACCTGTACAGGTAAAATTCATCTGTGTCTTACACAAGTTCAGCTTTGTGGGTTTTGGAATGGGTTTAAATTTTAACCCATTTTCCAAGAGTTTAATTTCTTCTTTAGATAATATTTGTAATGGGAAATTTTGAGTAACTGTTCTGACTTTCAATAAAAAGTGATATATTTTCTCTATTTTCAAAAAGTCATTCAAATATTTTGTTTACTTTCAGATTATGAATTGCATTTTCATTTTACTTTGTCTCCTGCAAATAGTTTACAGTAAGTATTCTAACCTATAACTTCCTTCATGAATTCTTAAAATAATAATTTTCATCTCATCAAAACATATTTATATATATATA
>NC_068992.1:8776429-8782372 GCF_001194135.2 Octopus bimaculoides
AATAGCATAATACTACAGTTAATAACAACCATTGACATGAAAGATACAACTAATATTCAGAAAATCTTTGAACTAATATTGATTTTTAATTTTGATTTCTAATATTGGCACAAGGCCAGCAATTTTGGTAGAGAGTATATGTCCATTTCATTGAACCCAGTATTCAACTGGTACTTATTTTGTTGACCCTGAAAGGATGAATGGCAAAGTCGACCTTGGCAGTCTTTTGAATAATATCAATTTTTCATCTAATGAATTTAAGTTTTTTTGTCCAATTTCTGACACTAATTATCAATAATTCTTTAGGCTCCGTGGATCAGAATAAACATGCCCAGAGTGCAAAAGATCTACAAATACAGAACTATCCAATGCCAAAAGGTATGTTTTAGAATAATATATGTTTTAAGTATATTTGCAGTGTGCTACCAAATCAAATATTGTTTATTTTTTTTAATCTTGTGCTATCATCTGCTTCAATCTTAGCAAAATATTAATAAACATCTGGTTACATCAGATTCAGGAAATTACATTTCCATTGTTTTCCCAAAATTGCAGTTACTGTCTCTGCAGTGATTCCTTATGGGCCAGGGGCTTTCCCTGTCATCATACTCTTAATTGCTTTATCTACCATGATACTGTCAACTCGGATAGCTGGTCCCTCTGTTGGGTCAACATTCGGCAGACTCTCTTTCTTCCATTCATTCTCTTTATTGAGCAATCTTTTGTAGTGGCATCTCCAAACCACTTTCTTTGCAGCCTCATTTAGTACAAGTGCACCACACAGCCACACCTGCACCTATGCTATTTATATATTAGATATATATATATATGAACAAATGAGCATGTGCATTTTTTGCAATGATTTGATAAGCGGTGGCGAGTTTTACAGTTCTGTAAATAATAATAATATTTTATAAGCTTAAAGCTTATAAGCGATCACTGTGTTTTGACTAAAGAAAATAGTCTATTATTGTGGCACAGAAACCCGCGACGGAAAAAAGTAGGTTTTCCATATGCGTGGGACTCGAACCCACATCTCTATTTTTTCATGGTATGTGTGCTGTCATTTACACTAACATACCCATTCAATTCTTCCTGTCAGATTTAAGAACTATAATTTCATAGTGTTGTTTTTAATAAACAAACGAGAATGTGCATTTTCTGAAATGATTTGATAAGTAGTTCTGAGTTTTACAATTCTATAATTTTGATAAGTAGTTCTGAGTTTTACAATTCTATAAATAATAATATTTTATAAGCTTAAAGCTTATAAGCTATCACCTGTATTGGTTTGTTCATGTTCCTGTAATATAGCGGTTTGGCAAAAGAGATTGATATAATAAGTACCAGGTTTTAAACAAGGTTTGTTCATGTTTCTTTAACATAGCGGTTTGGCAAAAGCGTTCGATACAATAAGTACCAGGCTTTAAACAATAAGTACTGGAGTCGATTTGTTCAACTAAAATCCTTTGAGGCGGTGCCCCAGAATGGCCGTAGTTCAATGACTGAAAGAAGTAAAAAACGGTGTACAAACAGTATTATTACAAACAGTCAATCTATGCAATAAACATTATCTCATTGTGCTTTGTTTCAGGTTACTGCTGGAGAATCACATTTTATATTTCAAGGAAACTTTTGTCTGGAACCTCAAACTATATCACTGTTCAATTAATCAATGATGAAACACGAGTTTTCTCAAATAGATTACCCTGTTCAGATAAATGTGAAAGGGGATCTCAACCAAGCTTTTATTTTTGCACTCCACAAATTGATCCAGTAAAAGAAGTAAAATTAAATGAAACGGTAAAACATTTCTGGAATGGATTGACATCTGTTTGGAGATTGGAAAGCGTAAGTATTTGGATAGAATTCTCATTTTTAATCCGTGTGTGTGTGTGTGTGTGTATGTGTGGATGTGTGTGTGTGTGTGTGTGTGTGTGTGTGTGTGTGTGTGTGTGTGTGTGTGTGTGTGTGTGTGTGTGTGTGCATGTGCGTGATTTTGCAGCATTATCATGTTACTCAAAAGGTCCTGTTTTCGATTCAGGTAATAACATATCAGTATCTAACTCCTTCTCTTACGGCTTTCAATTCAGGTAAAGAAACAGGTACATAAATATAAGGATATGAAAATATCTCCTTTTAATGTAGAACATAATCAACTAAAGTAACACCTGTTGGCACAAACAGAGTTAAGCTATCAACAGATATATTTCAGTGTGATAATCTTTTTATCTGTAATACTGTTTGTATTAGCAGTGAATCCCTTGTCAGCACTGTTAACAAAATGTGAAGGCTACATGCTGAGATATACAGGAAAGAATAAAGTTAATGTCATCCACACATTTTTTGTTGATGACGTAAAGTGTAATATGATCAGCATCAAGAGACAATTAGAACTACACGAGATAAAGGAATGGAGTTAAGCTAGATAAATGCTTATACATGATAGTCAATCGAGGAAAGATTGTTGACCAGACACAGAACATGAACATCAACAGCTTGTCATCTCCCCAATTTCTAATGATAAAATCTACAATTACCTCGGAATCGATGAGAATGTTGCATACGTTGGTGCGGTGACTAAAGCCGGTAAAGCAACAGAATACTTCTGTAGACTCCCGAAAATATGGGATGTCTGCATTTAACCATATCTCACAATGCTTTTGCAGTACAATTGCTAATACCAATATTTGAGATATTGGATTGGATACTTGATGAGATACACAGTCTGGATATGAAAACCAGAAAGGTACTGACCACCCCTGGCAACTTCCATATTAACAACGACACCGATAGGATATATGTGAGATGAAATGATGGCAGTAGAGGCATAAGGTCAATCCAAAAACCCTTTGGAATTCGCATTGTATCACTCAGACAACACCAGCTGAACAGTAAAGAAAGAAATGAGTACGTTCCATGCATACTCAAAAGGGAGAGCAACAACATTGTCAGAGTGGTAGAACTACTGAGTAGGTGCTCTGAGAATACAGCTATCTTATGCAACAACCCAATGGAGACTGGACTGGCCAACTTAAACAGAAGCTTGAAGGAGAAGCAGGTATCATACCAGCAAAAAGCAATGCATGGGTACATATCCCATAAGATAGAGAGCAACAACAGTATTGACAGGAAGAGCAGTCTCTCCTGGGCCCACAATAGATACATTACAACCCAGATACTCCTTTGTGCTGATTTCAAGCTAGATTCAATGAATTGAGAATCCATGACACTTCCATCATTCGCCATGGCTCCAGGTACCAACACAAAGGCAGAAATTTTAGTCTCAAACACAGTAGGGATGTCAGAAGAGTTATATGCAATTACTCGAGAATTTCTGCGATTCACCTCAGCATCCACAGTGAACTTCTTCTCAACCACAAACATGAGAGTTTTTAAGGCACCTTGATGCTTGACGAATGACAGAAGCTTTGAGCATCTCTTAGCTCTGATTGCTTTGCCCTTGGCTGTTAGTAGGTGACGGTGTCGTCGAACACGGCTAGTCATGCCAAGGTTCCTGTTCACAGCTCAGATCACCGTGGAAAGGGACACATTGCATTTCATTGAAAGAGTTGTCATGGATGTGAATGGGTTGGGTTCAGTCCAGCGTGTGTTACATGCAACGTGCTTTACATTTTTATTTCATTTCTTTGCAGATTGATTTGATGAACTTGAATACTTCAGCTAATTATAGATGCACACTCGATAACCCTGATGCCGACGAAAAAGGCTGTAAACTAAATCCCACAGGTAAATTATAACATATGTCTATGTAGTTAATGAGCTATACACATAGACAAATATATATATATTATAATTATACCATATGTTACATATAAAATCATACCTTGATACTGTGTGGGCTAAAATCCCTGTTGACAGGCCGCTGATATTTATAGGGTGTTAAACACTTTATGTATGCAAATTAGAGACTCCTTGATAGAGTAACTGCTGCATTTGTTGAGTATATAAACAGTTTGGCTGCTTGTTTCTCTGGAGACTGTCAGAATGATGCAGATGCCTCTGATGAGAACCCAACAAGGTTCGAAAATTGATTAAAGCTATTCATTAATTTTTATCAATCTGCAGAGAAGTGGCTAAAATTTGCCCTGTTCATAATTATACCATATGTTCTGTACACAGAAAGAGAAGGAGAAATCATTACCAATCCAAACAAGTATTTGTGTAGAAGAAATGAATGAGGTTAAAAAATAGACTGTCAATGGAGATAGTACAAATATACAATGAGCTATTTTCAGGTTCTATCTACCAAATCCACTCACAATGCTTTCATCAGTTCGGTGTTATAATAGAAGACACTTGTCCAAGGTGCTGTGAATAGGATGGAATGCAAACCCACATGGTTTGGAAGTAAGCTTCACAACTACACAGACATACCTGTGCCTCAAAAATATTTATTAAGTAGTTTTAAATATGGACGCAAATGTGGCTATGTAGTAGGAAGTTTACTTTTCCAGCACACACATGATTCTGAGTTCAATCCTACTGCTTGACACCTAGGGCAAATGTCTTTTACCATAGCCTCAGGCCAACCAAAGCTTTGTGGGTAGATTTAACGAAGATGCCCATCCTATATGTATATGTGTGTGTTTGTGTGTGTGTGTGTGTGTGTGTGTCTTTGCATTTGTGTTTGCCTCACAATCACTACCTGACCACCAGTATTGGTTTGTTCACATTCCTGTAACATAGCAGTTTGACAAAAGAGATTGATATAATAAATACCAGGTTTTAAGCAATAAGTACTGGAGTCGATTCGTTCAACTAAAATCCTTCGAGGCGGTGCCCCAGCATGGCCGTAGTTCAATGACTGAAAGAAGTAAAAGATAAAATGTATACAAACAGTATTATTACAAGCAGTCAATCTATGCAATAAACATTATCTCATTGTGCTTTGTTTCAGGTTACTGCTGGAGAATCAAATTCTATATTTCAAGGAAACTTTTGTCTGGAACCTCAAACTATATCACTGTTCAATTAATCAATGATGAAACACGTGTTTTCTCAAATAGATTATCTTGTGCAAAAAAATGTAAAAGGGGATCTCAACCAAGCTTTTATTTTTGCACTCCACAAATTGATCCAGTAAAAGAATTACAATTAAATGAAACGGTAAAAAATTTCTGGAAGGGATTTGTATCTGGTTGGACATTGGAAAGTGTAAGTATTTGGATAGAATTCTCATTTTTAATCCATGTGTGTGTGTGTTTTAGTGTGACTCTGTAAGTGAGGTTGTGAGTTCGCTTCCGGAACTTGGCTGTGCGTTGTATTCTTGAGCAAGACACTTTATTTCACGTTGCTCCAGTTCACTCAGCTGCAGAAATGAGTTGTGACATCTCTGATGCCAATGGAAGATACACAAGAGGTGAGAACACAACCTGCATGGAGGATCATAGAGCAGCAGAGGTCCTCTGTAAAGGGGAGCAGACAATGCAAGCTTTGCATAGCAGTGCAAGCAAGGATCCTTAAAGACTTGCTGGGCTTGCAGTCTCTCTTATACACAAGACATGAGGTCTATAGTCCATGCCCCCATTTTAAATGCTACCTGCTGCAGGTGTGGGATATCTAGTTTTATGATTAGGGCTGTAAAAAGTATTTGCAGACCGGAATCAACCTAAGGGCAGAGGTTGCCTGTTCATCCTTTAAATCCATAAGATCTTCCAACCAGACCTGTCAATGGGTGATAACCTATCTCGTTTACAGGTCAGACAGTGTACTTACTGCTCTAAATTTTAGAGTGTGCTTCTTTTTAGGATATATGATCCACTCACTATATATATATCATCATCATCATCGTCGTCGTCCATCTCTCTATCTCTCTTGGCTGTGTGGTAAGCAGCTTGCTTACCAGTCACATGGTTCCGGGTTCAGTTCCACTGCGTGGCATCTTAGGCAAATGTCTTCTACTATAGCCTCGGGCCGACC
>NC_068992.1:8782382-8782897 GCF_001194135.2 Octopus bimaculoides
CAGCATGGCCGCAGTCAAATGACTGAAACAAGTTAAAGAGTAAAGAGTAAAGAGTATATGTTTGTGTGCATGTGTGTTAAATGCAACATGCTTTACATATTTGTTTCACTTTTTTGCAGATTGATTTGATGAACTTGAATACTTCAGCTGAATATAGATGCACACTCGATTACCCTGGTGCCGAGAAAAAAGGCTGTAAACTAAATCCCGCAGGTAAATTATATCCCATGTCTATGTAGTTAGCAAGCTATATATATGTATACAGAGAGTGACAGAGAGAGAGAGAGAGAAAGAAAGAAAGAAAGAGGGGGAGAGAGAAAGCTGGGGAGAGAGAAAGCTGGGGGAGAAATCATTACTGATCCAAACAAGTTTCTGTGTAGAAGAAGTAAATGAAGTTGAAGATGCTTGGAGAATATATGAAATTATTTGAATTTTAATACATACATAATACATCATTATCATCATTGTGTAACGTTCATCTTTCATGTATGCATGAGTAGGAAACACACACACAT
>NC_068992.1:8784119-8790859 GCF_001194135.2 Octopus bimaculoides
GTGTATATATATATATATATATATCATCATCATCATCGTTTAACGTCCGCTTTCCATGCTAGCATGGGTTGGACGATTTGACTGAGGACTGGTGAAACCGGATGGCAACACCAGGCTCCAGTCTGATTTGGCAGAGTTTCTACAGCTGGATGCCCTTCCTAACGCCAACCACTCAGAGAGTGTAGTGGGTGCTTTTACGTGTATATATATATATATATATATATATACATATATATGTATGTATGTATGCATGTATGTGTGTGTATGCATATACGTGTGTGTGTGTGTATCATACACACACACACATATTTAGTAAAAGGCAAAAGATTTATCCGCTTGACTTTTTTTTAATGCCCAGCTAATGCTAAGGAACCAGCTATTCCATATACTTCATATGGCAGTACCCTGAACATAATGACAGTTACTACAGCAGATAAACAAATAGATTCAGAGGAAAATACACCAGCATCAGTTCTTGGTATGTATTTCTTTGATTTACAATGTCTATGGAATGCTAGTTCCCCCTTCTATAAACCTCTTGATCCATCTCTCCACATTGTTCATATTTATCTGTCTGTCCTTATATTGGTCAGGAGTTGTTTAGCTCAATCTTCTTCTGATATTATATTTTTCCCCCTGCACTACCAAGCACTGCACTATCAACTCACAAATGCACTACAGCCTGCATATATAGGACACGAAGGCACTACAATCCCAGAGTCACAGGCAGTAAAAGACTTGGGGATCAGTATGTTCAACAATGCATTATTTTATATTCTGCATCGCCCACCAGATAAGGGATCGAGGGACCCTATCAAAGGCTTTCTTCAAGTCCACAAAAGCCAAATATAGGGGTTTATCTTTGGCAAGGTATTACTCTTGCAGTTGCCATACCAGGAATATAGCATCAGTGGTGCTTCTACCTGGCACAAAACCGAACTGCATCTCATCTAAGCAGACTCTCTCCCTAATTAGTTGGGCTATGACCCTCTCCGTAACCTTCATCACCTGATCCAGCAGTTTGATACCTCTGTAGTTATTTCTATCTAAAGCATCACCTTTACCGTTGTAGCAGTTGACTATGGTGCTGCTACGCCAGTCATTGGGTATGACTCCATCATGAACTACCTGGTTTACAATACGGGTGACTAGGCCATAACCCACACCACCAGATGTTTTAAGCACCTCAGCAGTGATTCTTGATGGGCTGCAGGCTTTTCCTGTATATATTTTTGTGAAATTAAATGGTGGCAAGATATTTTCTAAATTGGATCTCTCTGACGCGTGCCTACAGATTAGAGTAGACGATGAATGCTCTAATTTAACAGTGTTTTGTCGACATTTTCAAGATTTTGAAAAAGGCATATAATGAAACAATAACGATTTTGCACTCCAACAAATGTACCGAGTGTACCGAGTAACATCTAACCTGAATACACAGTCAGGAATGTTAGCTGCACAATTGATGTTTGCTAGAAAGGTCAGATCTGTTTTTGATAAGTTGATACCGAGTGAAAATACAAAAAAGGTGTGTGTGTGTGTCTTTGTGTTTGTGTCTGTCCCACCACCACTACCCGACCACCAGTATTGGTTTGTTCACGTTCCTGTAATGTAGCAGTTTGGCAAAAGAGATTGATACATTAAGTACCAGGCTTCAAACCATAAGTACCGCAGCCGATTCGTTCGATTAAAATCCTTCGAGGCGGTGCCCCAGCATGGCCGTAGTTCAATGACTGAAAGAAGTAAAAAAATGTATACAAACAGTATTATTACAAACAGTCAATCTATGTAATTAAACATTATCTCATGGTGCTTTGTTTCAGGTTACTGCTGGAGAATCACATTTTACATTTCAAGCAATTATTTTTCTGGAACCTCAAATTATTTCACTGTTCAATTAATCAATGATGAAACACGTGTTTTCTCAAAGAAATTATCTTGTGCAAAAAAATGTAAAAGGGGATCTCAACCAAGCTTTGATTTTTGCACCCCACAAATTGATCCAGTAAAAGAATTAAAATTAAATGAAACGGTAAAAAATTTCTTCAAAAAATTCACATCTGGTTGGAGATTGGAAAGCGTAAGTATTTGGATAGAATTCTCATTTTTAATCCGTATGTGTGGGTGTGTATGTATGTGTGTGTGTGGATGTGCTTGTGTGTGTGTGTGCATGATATGTGTGTATGCATGTGTGTGATTTTGCAGCATTATCATGTTACTTAAAAGTTCCTATTTTCGATTCAGGTAATAACATATCAGTATTGAGCTCTTTGGCTACTTTCTCACACTACTTTCAATTCAGGCATTGAAACAGGTACATAAATACAAGGATATGAAAATATCTCCTTTTAATATGGAATGCAATCATCTCTCTCTCCTTCCCATTCTTTCTCTCTCTCTCTCACAAAGTAATAGACATACATACACATACAAACACATGCATACATATACATACATACATACATGCATACATACGTATGCATAGATCACTACACCTTGCTCTGGTATCAGCTGCTACAGTGAATGCAATTGAAAGGCTGACCACTGCATGGTCCACACAGTTATCAATGATAGCTACTAAAGCAACACCTGTTGTTACAAACAGAGTTAAGCTATCAACAAACATATTCCAGGGTAATAGCTTTTTTTTTTATCTGTAATATTGTTTGTATTGGCAGTGTATCCCTTGTCGGCCCTGTTAACCAAATGCCAAGGCTACACCAGATATAGGAATCGAGTTTAAGCTAGATAAATGCTTATATGTGATAGTCACTTGAGGAAAGATTATTGTCCTGACAGAGAACATGAATACCAACGGCTTGCCTATCTCCCCAATTTCTAACGATGAAATCTACAAGTACCTCGGAATCGATGAGAATGTAGCATACGTTGGTGCTGTGACTAAAGCCAGTAAAACAGCAATAAGAGCAACACTGATAGGATACATGTGAGATGGCGGTAGAGGCATAAGGTCAGTCCAAACAACCTTTGGAATTCGCATTGTATCACTCAGATAACACTAGCTGAACAGTAAAGAAAGAAACGAGTACATTCCATGCATACTCAAAAGGAAGAGCAACAACATTATCATAGTTGGAGAACTACTGAGTAGGTGTTCTGAGAATCCAGCAGTCTTATGCAAACCAATGGAGGCTGGACTGGCCAACTTAAATAGAAGCTTGAAGGAGAAGCAGGCAGCATACCAGCAAAAAGCAATGCATGGGTACATATCCCATAAGCTAGAGAGCAACAACAGTATTGACAGGAAAAGCAGACTCTCCTGGGCCCACAATAGATACAATAGGCCCCACCTAGAAGGATTTACCTTCACTGTTCAGAAAATAAGATAGCTAAATTCCTTTAACCTGGGCAATGCTGGTTATTTCTGCTAGTATATATGTATATATATATCATCATCAGTGTCCATGCATGAGTAGGACAATATACATATATATGTGTGTGTGTGTGTGTGTGTGTGTGTGTATGTGTTTGTTGGGTGTGTGTTACATGCAACATGGTTTACATTTTTATTTCAATTCTTTGCAGATTAATCTGATGAACTTGAATACTTCAGCTACCTATAGCTGCACATTCAGTAACCCTGGTGCTGATGAAAAAGGCTGTAAGCTAAATCCCAAAGGTAAATTATATCATATGTCTATGTAGTTAGCAAGCAATATATATATGTATGTATGTCATCATCATCGTCATCATCGTGGGTGCTTTTAGGTGCCACTGGCACGAGGGCCAGTCAGGCAGTACTGGCAACGGCCACGTTCAAAATGGTGTATTTTACATGTCACCTGCACAGGAGCCAGTCCAGCGGCACTGGCAACGATCTCGCTCGAATGCCTTTACACATGCCACCGGCACAAGTGCCAGGGAGGCGACGTTGGCAACGATGCATAAATGCGCTATCATAGAAAGATTCAAGTAAAAGAACAGAAAAGTTAGACGCGGAGGAATAGAGATAGACACAACAAAGAATATATAGTAAAATCATTAAGGGATGTTTAGAATAAACGAAGATAAGATAGAAGATAATTAATGAATGAAACTGTTCTTATATGTTACCCTTTGAATGTTAAAAAGTTAGCTGTACAGGATCTTGTTAATCTCTGTCACAGATTTTTAAAAATACTTTACCTTTATTTTCTAATTGATTAATAATTTTAATTAATTTAATTAATTTAGTAAATTAACCATACTTAATTTTATATCTGTATGTGTGTGTGTGTACATGTGTATATATATATATGTTTATATATGAAATACCTAATGATTTCACTTCTCTACTCCCATAATTTAATAACCTGTCTATTGTTTTTTTTTTATATATAACCATTTATTGTATTTTTGCAAGGGTATGTATGCATTAACATTATCGTTGTTGAAATTAATTGATGACAATAATTATTTTTATAACTGTATATATTTTTATATTATATATTAATTGTATTGGTACACTGTATTTTCTTGATGGCTTATTTAATGTTCTCGTTATATTTTCCATATGTTATATATAAATCTCTTTGTATATTCTTCCCTGATGAGATTTTGGCTTATAATAATTAACGAAACTGATTTACTTAAATTAAATTTGATTGACTTTATGCTATAAGTGATGAATTGAAACAATTATTCCTATTGTCCATATTCATCCATCTGTCCATATATTTTTTTATTTTTTATTCTTTCAGTGATCGCTATGTGAATTGTGTCATATGGACAGAAATGTGAATTGTGCCATCTCTGTCAACAACCTGTAGCCTTCTCAGCCTGCAGCTCCACTTTTTCAAGAACTCAGTAACAATACACTATTTCTTTTTGAATCCTATTATTTGTTTACAACCAAGAAGAATAATCCTTTCTATTATAGAAACAATACCTGAAATTTTAAGGGAGTGGGTCTAGTCGATTAGATTGATCCCAATGCACAGCTGGTACTTATTTCATCAACCAAAAAAGACAAAGTCAACTCATGCAACATTTAAACTCAGAACATAAGATGGACAAAATGCTGCTAAGTATTTTGTCCAGTCAGCTAAAAATTCTTCCAGATTGCTGCCTTAGTGAAGACGAATAATACAAGGAAGAAGCGTTACTATAGAAGTGTCATTGTGTCAACATATGCAATTTGAATGACCTATGTCAGTTACTTAAAAAGTTATGCCAACTTTCGCTTTATTTTAGTTACAGTCCTTATAATATGCTATATACACTATTCATAAATCCTTTTGGAATGTATTTCCCAAATGTACTTTTCTTTGATTTAACTTTTACATACATGGGTTGGTCATTATAACCAGATTTATATAATAATATACTGTTTTGAATCGCACTACATTTGGTTTATCCAAACAGAACGTTTGCTAGTTTAAAAATTTACTCGCAAAACTGTTTCTTTAAATTAGTTCTAACTTAAAATCTGGACATTTATATGACACCAATTATCTCTCATATTCTACCATCCTGCTTGCTACCCAAATAGATAAAGATCCATAAGATAGAACTCCTTTAGCTCAAGCTTCTTTGGTTATTATATTTTCCTTATTTTATTTTTTCACTGATCCTACTATTCCCATTTCGTTGTTTCCCTTTCTTCCCTTCTTCTCTTTTGTTATGTATACTTCTACATTTGAGTTATAACTTCCTTTGATGACCTTAAATGTGACACACAGACAAAAACAGACAGGAACAAGCAGAGTAATATTATAATATTCATTGTTAGAGCTTTAACACTGGTTTTCATATTTGTGACAATGTTAAATTGAACTGTTGTTTCTAGCAAAAGTCTCTGTCTCGTTCACACTCACGCTTTAAATTCACTTCAGAATCAAAACAATAAACATTGAGCTGTAATTTCTAACCAAAAAAACCTGCCTTCTTTATCATATATCGCTAGAGAATTTTCTTCAGCGAGGGATTTTTAGACATTTTGTGTCACTAATACTTTTTAGTTAGAAATTCACCTCCTGTAAACCAGTACTTCCCAACCTTTTTTTCACTTTTGTTACATTTATATTCTTTTCACAATTCAAAATAAAAAAATAATCACTATAAGTGTGACTTTGTTTTTTTTTTCTGTGAATTTATCAGAACCAATGGCGGCTAGCTGGTTTGCAAGTATATTTTTGTCGCATTTTGCCCTGTGTTTGCAGTGTCTTCAAATTTTAAATCTTATATACAGTGACCTTGATTCTTGAATTAGGGTATAAAATTTCTCCAATAATTATAACATACATTTGTACCATATTGATATATAGAGAGTGGAAGTGTGTAGCTTCATGGTAGAGTGTTGCACTCGTGATCATGAGATTCTGATTTCAATTCCTGGACCAGGTGATGTGTTATGTTCTTAATCAAAGCACTTCATTTCACATTGCTGCACTCCTCTCAGCTGGTAAAAATGAGTAATCCTGCAACAGACCAATGTCCCACCCAGGGAAGGAACAGACATGTTCCAGAATCCAGGAAACTGGCATTGTGAACCTGTGGCTTGGAAAAACTTTTTCATCTTTTTATTTTGGGGCAGGGGTGGGATTGGAGGATATAGTGGATGCAATATTTAGCATGCTCCAGGCCATTGGAACATTTTGAACTTGTCCCTTATGTTTCAAACATAATGTGGGAGAGAGGTGATGGTGGTTCTATGTTCCATCAATAAATTTGAAAGAGTATATGTGTTGTTTGAATCTGCTCTTAAATGTCTATTGCAGACAAGAAAGCAAGAGGCTTAA
>NC_068992.1:8791099-8791540 GCF_001194135.2 Octopus bimaculoides
CCTGAGAAATACTGTCTTCCATACAACCATAGAATTACTGGGTGAGTATACCTTAACAAGACCTGGATGAAACTGCTCTGCTTACCCAAAAGGTTATGCATGAATATGAGTTTTAAGAATGATGTTAATATTAACATTAACAATTGGGTGGCAAGTTGGCAGAATTGATAGCACAGCAGACAAAATGGTTAGCAGCATTTCAATCATATTTATGTTCTGAATTCAAATTCTACCCAGGTCAACTTTGCCTTCCTTCCTTTTTGGGTTGATAAAATAAGTACCAGTTGAACACTGGGGTCGATGAAGTTGACTTGTTTTATTGACTTGTTTTATGGCTAACATCATCATAATAGTTCCATTGTTTTTAGTGGCAACAGACAATCTCTGAATAAATGAAAATATCAAACAAATATTGTACAGGAACATCTGTAGGAAGATTTG
>NC_068992.1:8791550-8798393 GCF_001194135.2 Octopus bimaculoides
GATTGGATCGACCCCAGTACGCAACTAGTACTTATTTTATTGAACCCGAAAGGATGAAAGGCAAAGTTAACCTCAGCAGAATTTGAACTCAGAACATAAAGACAGATAAAATACTGCTAAGCCTTTCACCTGGTGTGTTAATATTTCTTGTTTCTTTATTGCCCACAAGGGGCTAAACTTGGAGGGGACAAACAAGGACAGACAAAGGGATTAAGTCGATTACATCGATTCCAGTGCGTAGCTGGTACTTATTTTATCGATCTCGAAAGGATGAAAGGGAAAGTCGACCTCGGCGGAATTTGAACTCAGAACGTAACGGCAGACGAAATACCACTAAGCAATTCACCCGGCGCGGTAATGTTTCTGCCAGCTTGCTGTCTTAAATAAATAAAATATTTATTTCATTATTGCCTGCTGGGGACTAAACATAGATGGGACAAACAAAGACAAACAAAGGGATTAAGTCAATTACATTGACCCCAGTGCAAAACTGGTACTTATTTAATTGACCCCGAAAGATGAAAGGCAAAGTTGACCTCGGTGGAATTTGAATTTAGAATGTAAAGACAGACGAAATAAAGTTAAGCGTTTCGCCCAGCATGCTAACGTTTCTGCCAGCTAGCCGCCTTAATAAATAAAATGTTAAACAAGTAAGTATTGTACAGGAACATCTTTGGGAGATTTGTAAATCATAGATAGAAAAAAAACAAAGAATGCTAAGGATTGGTTTTGAAGTGAAGTTTTAAAGAACTTCCTGCTCTCAGTTACTATTCAAGTGAATTATTTACGCATGCATACACACATATGCCCATTTTTATGGCACACACATATGTATGTATGTATGTATATATATATACCTATATTTATAAATAATTATCTACATAACGTACACAAACGCATGCACACAAGTATTTAAAGTCACACCAATACACTAAAATTATACACAGAAAGGAACATAGAATCTTATTGACAAAATATATTAAATCTCACTTTAGACACAAACCCCAAAATATAAGAAGTCACTGTATAGCTTATACATATTGATTCTACACTCTTCATTGGAATTAGTTTATCAAACCAACGAAAGAACTAACAAACAAACTGATCCCAACAAGATTTGGAATCAGAATATAAAGGATCAAAATTATAAAAAAAAAAAACAACGTTTAGCTTGACGCTGCATTGATTCGGAGTCGTTGCTGCACTTGTGGAAATTATATTTTTAATTAACCAGTAAGTTGTGGCTCCTTATTTCCTCCATTTATTTCTTTTTATCGTTTATTTTTTGCTTGTTTTGTCCATTGAAATATAGAACATGCTGTGGCACAACCTTAAAGGGTTCAGGAGTTCTCAACCATTTTTTATCTACAGACCCCTTTCATAACTATTTTATTCTAGTTGACCCCCATCTCATTACTATTCAATGTTCAAAAACTAGTTTTATAGAAACTTCTTTTAAAATTCCTATTTTGTTTTTCACACATTAACTTGAGTAGGTTGAACCATATAAAATGTTAAAGAAAAAACACCCAGCTGTTTCTTGCAATACATACAGATAAAGCAAAATTTTTTCAGGGGCCCTTAAACTGCTATTGGGGATCCCCAATTTTCTATTTTGTTTCTTGGGCCCCTAAAATATTATATGGACCCTAAAGGGCCATATAGACTTCGGTTGAGAACCACTGGTTTAGATAAACAAATTAACGCCAGTACTTATTTTATTAGTCTTTATCACCAAACCACTAAGTTATGAGGATGTGAACAAACCAACATTCACGGTTGAGCAATGGTGGAGGGACAAACAGAAATGCACACGCACACACACACATACATCTAGACAACAGGCTTCTACACAATTTCTGTCTACCAAATTCACTCAGAGCTGTAGTAGAAGACACTTGACCAAAGTGCCACACAGTGGGACTGATCCAAAACCAAAGAGTTGCAAAGCATGCTTCTTAACCACACAGCCATGCTAGTGTATTAATTATTATTTCTTCTTGGAACAAACTTGGAAAAATCCAAAATTTATTGAAAAATAGTAATTTATGCATTTTTATGGCATATATTTATGACAGGTTGAATTTGCCTTTCATCCTTTCGGGGTTGATAAACGAAGTACTAATCCAGGGTGATGGATGAGCAGAACAGCAAAAACATTGGATCAAGTGCTTTTTGGCATTTGTTCAACTCGATGTGTTGGAGGAACCAAATTAAACAAAGAGTTCAAATCTTGTCATAGTCCTGTTTGGTTGACAATCTTAATCTGTTATCCAATTTAACATCACTGCTTGCCATTTTAGGTGCTTTCACTGGAGTCCACGATATTGCTCACGTTTAGATTAGGTCTTTGATTTGAGGCTTCTTTCCTTTCTCCCTCCCACTCATCTCAGAGTGCTCTGTATGTGTGTATGTATACATACATATTTAGTAGAAAGTGGGTTATACATCTTTAGATTGTATACCTGACTTCCTACTATAAAATTAAAATATAACGGAACGCTGAACTCCAGACTAAACAACTTAAACAACATTTTATTTAGGTGGTAAATATATACATCTTTAGTTCTTGTTGTTACAGCTTCTGTGTGTATGAGCATAGTTGTTGGGACGTGGGTATGCAGTTGCGAGCGAGCTGTCGAGTGTAAGTCCGAAAGATGTAGAGAGACAGCTTTAATACGTCCATGCTCAATCGCTGGCCAGCGAGAAAGAGAATGAATTGAGCGGGAAACGCTTGCTTGTTTAATTCTACGCATGCGTAAGACTACGCATGCGCAGGCGTTACTACACATACACATTAGTATACATACATACAAACATGATGTAAAACCACCACATGTTTTCGCAGCTAGCGACATACCAACAGATTCATAGTTCCTGCCAGCCATACTACATTACTGGCTGAAGTAACTGGAAGAGAATCTGGATCAAGGAGAAGGTGTTTAACCAAGATGCTCTCTGGCTGGAAGAAATCCGAAGAAGTTACTGCTCCTGCGTTACATCCAAGACATACAACATTGATGGTGAAACTCTTGCAACTGCAATCCAGAAACTCTAGGATGGAAAAGCACCGGGAAGAGATTTCATTGTTGGATATTGGTACAAGAAGCTAACCTTCTACCGATCATATCTTATCAATTTGTACCAGCAAGATCTCAATGGGAACAGTAGCATACCACACTGGTTAGCTCTGGCAGAGACAAAATTGATCCCCAAATACAGAACCATCCACACGGCAAAAAATTACTGGCCAAGTGCATGCCAGAACTTAATGTATAAGATACACACAGCATGCTTAAACCTTTTCCTCCAGGACCATTGTGAAACCAATAACATCATCACAGTAGAACAAGCAGCTGGGAAAAATGGAGTCTGCAGATTGCTGAGCAATTTGTTAATCAACAGAACTGTGATGTCAGGGGTGCGAGAGCATAGGAGGAACCTAGTTTAAATGTGGCTAGACTACAAAAACAACTTTGACTCTGTTCCCTACTCAAGGAAGCTAGGAGCCCTTCAACTTGCTAAAGTTCCCGTGAGCATAGTCAATGCCATAGCTGACCTGACTTCATCGTGGGCCACCATCTTGAAATTAAACAAAGAGTGACTGCATTATCACTGATAGAATACAGTATTGCAAAGGTATTTTCCAAGGGGACAACCTCTCTGTGATGTTGTTTACACTTTCTGTAAACCCCTTGTCATTCATGTTAAGGAAGTTTGAAGGATATTTCACTGGTTCCATCCTTACTGGTTTCATTTTTTTTTTTGCACTTTGAAAGAGCCGCTATTTAAATGTTTTTGTTTTTTATTCTTCAAAGGACAACAATTTTTGATTTGTATTCTTTACCAACACAATGTTTCCATTAATGACTACAAGAGCAGGTGTGGCTGTGTGGTAAGAAGTCTGCTTTCCAACCACATTGTTCTGGGTTCAGTCTCATTGCATGAAACCTTGGACAAGTGTCTTCTGCTTTACTTTGGTTGACTAAAGCTATGTGTGTGAATTTAGTATGTCATTCCGACATACATAGTATATTATTATACTAACAATTGCAAGCTGCACTTGAAATTGAATATAAAAAGTATAATACACAATAGAATTCATAGATAATAATAAAACTGTAGTTACATTCATGTAAAACAAATGTCATGTTTATGAAAACAATGAACAAAACTCAACTTAATTGCAATATGATTCATACTTATTAAAATGAAGGACACAGTAAAGTACATTATAACTTTAGTCACATGAAACTGTTATATTGTATTTCTCATTAAAAAGAATATTACAGTATTAAATAATTATACTAGATCCTTCAAAATGGAGGGGACAATTATTGAATGACTACAATATTCAATAATCATACTAGTTCCTTTGAAACTATTCATTTCCATACATTTCAGAGAAATTGGTCATCTGAAAAAGTGTCCTTTTCAAAAATATAAAAAGATCTATATTTGATGATATAGCGATAGAAAGATTAAAATTTTAAAGTTTTCTGAAAGGGAACAAAATTCTAAAACTATGTGAAACATTGCCACTATTCATAATACTATGTTTGATCAACTATTGCTGATTTAATTTGTAACTTTCTGCTGAGTGTGGGTGCTTTTACGTGCCACCGGCACAAAGGCCAGTCAGGCGGTACTGGCAACGGCCACGCTCAAAATGGTGTATTTTACGTGCCACCCGCATGAGAGCCAGTCCAGGGGCACTGGCAATGATCTTGCTCAAAAGTCCTTACACATACCACAGGCACAAGTGCCAGAAAGGCGACACTGGGCACAGGTGCCATCACGATTTCGCTTTAAATTTTAACCCATTTTCCAAGAGTTTAATTTCTTCTTTAGATAATATTTGTAATGGGAAATTTTGAGTAACTGTTCTGACTTTCAATAAAAAGTGATATATTTTCTCTATTTTTAAAAAGTCATTCAAATATTTTGTTTACTTTCAGATTATGAATTGCATTTTCATTTTACTTTGTCTCCTGCAAATAGTTTACAGTAAGTATTCTAACTTGTAACTTCCTTCATGAATTCTTGAAACAATAATTTTCATCTCATCAAAACATAGACAACGATTCATTTCAGTTTTATATAATGTTACAATATAATATTTCAGCTGCATTATCATGATTGTGTGTGTATGTGTGTTTTTGTGTGCACGCGCGTGTGTGTGTTTGATTGTGTGCGCGTGTATATTTATATATATCATCATCATTATCATTGTCATTTAACATTTGCCTTCCATCTTAGCATGGGTTGGACAGTTTAATAGGAGCTCACCAGGCAAGCGACTCCACTATATGTTTGTGTCTATTTTGGCATAGATTTTGGGTTGGACACCCTTCCTAACACCAACCACCTCACAGAGTAAGCTGAGTGCTTCTTATGTGGCACCAGCATACAAGAGGTCAGTTCGTGGCATGGTTTTTACAACTGGATGCTCTTTCAAATGCTGACCACTTTACAGTGTGGACTGGATGCTTTTTAAGTGGCACCAGCACTGGCAGGGTCACCAAGTAACTTGCAAAACAAGGAATCTTTGAGAGGGAAGGGGACATTGGAGGAGGTGAGCATGTGTTAGATGATGAGAGGTTAGAGTGTGTGTATACTGGGTTTGAACAATAGTCCATACTGTTTATCAGTTGATAATATTTAAACCTGATTTCATTTTTCATGTGACGGAAGCATATGATACAAATATATATATTCTGAAATGAATCATTTCAACACATCCTTTTATATGATTATTCTGTGCATGGCTGGTTTTCAGCCAATTAGATAGATTCATTCAAATTGGCCTCAGTGTCAAGAGAGAGCGCCACGCACATGATCAAGCAGAGGACGTTATAATGAATTTATTATATCATTGTGGCCAATGATGGAGCCATAAATTCTCAACACATTTTGGCTGGGACTGGTATAGTACACAAAGCAGAAAACCCCAATCTTCAGCTTTTGTGGAATGGAGTGCCCCATTGATAATTCCCTAATTGGGCCTCGCACTGTGTGTATAGTTCATTGGTACTACTTTTGTAGTAAAAGAGAAAATGAAGGAAAAGGAGATACATTTTCATCGTTTGATACTATTTTGTTTCTGGAATGTAAAACAAATCACTGTATAAATAACAAAAAAGTGAAATGTGCAGTTTATGGAAATGGTGCTGTAGCTGGGACTGTTCATATGTGGTTCGCTAGGCTTAAGAATGTGAATCTTGATCTGAAAGACTGTGAATGTTTCAGCAGGCCTTCAGTCCTTGATGATGAATCAAACTGAAATGCTAATCATAAGTAATCCAGGTCATACAACACGAAGCATTGCAGAGTTGCTCCACATATGAGTGTTAAGGCCATAAAAGTACTTGGATATGTAAATTGCCATGGTGTTTTGGTGCTTTATAATTTAACAGAAAACAAAAAGTAATGAACCACATTTCCATCTACAATTCTCTGTTCGAATGCATCAAAAATTACCTCTTTTTGAAAAGAACAGTTACAGTTGTTAAAAAGAATGGATTGTTTACAACAATGTGGAATCATGAAGCTACGTCAAAGATCATGAATTGCAGTGGAACAATTGAAATCTGTACAAATATCTAAAGAATCCTTTTGAATTTTACTTCAAAACATGGTACAAACTTGTGTTCCAACACAATATATATCTTTTACTTTTTATCTTTTTTCTTTTACTTGTTTCAGTCATTGGAGTGTGACCATGCTGGGGCACTTCCGTGAAAGATTTTAGTTGAACAAATCAAACTAAGCACTTGTTATTTTTCTAAGATGGAAACTAAAAGAAGCCTGTCATATATATACATACATATATATATATATATA
>NC_068992.1:8799119-8802994 GCF_001194135.2 Octopus bimaculoides
ACGATATTTCGTCTGTCTTTAAGTTCTGAGTTCAAATGTAAAGAAGACAAAAGACAAAGACATGTGAGGGAACAATAAGTAGATGTATTAATTTGATGCTCAGGTTGAGTGGATAAGTCTCTGATGCTTTGAGCTTTGCTCTTTAATGGAAAGAGGAAAAACAATGGAGAGAGACGGAAAAAATTTAGAGAGAAATGAAATGTGTTAGAATTAACGGTTTAACATGATGAAATGACTAGAAAAAAAAAAAAGAGGCTGAGTGGAGGGGAGATAATAACGGTGACCTGGTTGAACACATACACCTGTGTGTATGTAAGAATGATATGTGTGAGTATCTATGTGTGAATGGGAGCAAGTGCATGTGAATGTATGTTTGTGTGAGCTTAAAATTATATGAGCTTGTGTGTGTATGTGTATGTGTGTTTGTGTAGACGTGTGTATATGTGTGAGAGTGTGAGAGGCTGTGCAAAGCATACATATGTGTGTGTGTGTGTGTCTGTTTGTCCCCACCACCACTTGATAACACATGTTGGTTTGTTTATGTCCCCATACCTTACCAATTCAGCAAAAAAGAACTTATAAAATAAGTAATAGGCTTAAAATGAAAAACTAAATATCGGACTTCATTCCTTTGACCAAAATTCTCCAAAGAATTGCCCCAGCATGGCTGCAGTTTAAAGACTGAAACAAGTAACATATGAAAAATAAAGATTCTGTTTAAATATCTGGATCAATAGCCTAATACTACAGTTAATAACAACCATTGACATGAAAGATACAACTAATATTCAGAAAATCTTTGAACTTTGAACCTCAGCAGTCTTTCAAATAATATAAATTTTCCATCAAATGAATTTAAGTTTTTTGTCCAATTTCTGACACTAATTATCAATAATTCTCTAGGCAATGAGGATCAGAATAAACATTCCAAGAGTGCAAAAGATCTACAAATACAGAACAATCGAATGCCAAAAGGTATGTATTAGAATAATATATGCTTTAAGCATATTTGCAGTGTGCTGCCAAATCGGATATCGTTTATTTCTATAATCTTGTACTATCATCTGCTTCAATCTTAGCAAAATATTAATAAACATATGGAGATATCAAATTCGGGAAATTACAATTCCTTACATTCCCATTGTTTTCCCCAAATTGCAGTTACTATCTATTGGCTACAAATCCTGGCAGATGTGTCACTATTTTTCCCTGAAGAGGTAGAATTTGGGTTCGAAATGCACAGTGCTAGAACATATACATGAAGGCAGCCTATCCAATTCTCAAACAATTCTGCCAGTTCCCTAATCTTGACTAGTAATTTTCTTTTATCAACCTCAAGCAAATGAAAAGCAAAGTTGGTCTCAATGAACAGAATAGCCAAAAGTCAAAAGTTAAGTGGTAGTATTACGTACATTCTAAAAATGTCTCTGTTATCTACTTCAGTCTTTTGAAAAGCATCCCACCTCTCTCTCTCTCTCTCTCCATTTTTCCATACATACTTGAAATTGCTATCTGTCCACCCCTGTTGTTCTTCTCACTCCAGAGCCCACCCTGACACCTTGTTACCACTGTCTTTATCTCTTTTCCAAGATCCACCCTCATTACTTCCACCCACTCTTGTATGATCCTTTCTACCATAGGCACAAAGCCTGACATTTTAGGGGATGGAGCAAATCTATTACATCAGCCCCCAATACTTAACTGGTACTTATTTCATTGACCCTTGAAGGGTGAAAAGTAAAGTCTGCTTCTGCCAAATTTGAACTCAGAACATAAAAACAACCAAAAGGCCACTAAGCATTTTGTCCTGCATGCAAACGATTATGCAGGCTTTCACCGATTTTTCAACACCCTGATCCATATTTGGCGTGTAAACATAAGCTCCTCATCAGTGCTTTCATTTTCGTGATTCCTGGAGATCCCATGTGGAATTCTTTTAGCATACGATTTTACAAAGAAACAGGTATTACAACCCGCTGAGTGTGCATAAGTATGTCATCACATATCGAATACCATTTCGAAATTGTTACACTCAGCTACAGGAGTTTTTGCATTTGTTCCTGACTTTTACTATTTTTTTCATTTTTATTAAGAACACATCCTTCTCTGCTTTAACTTTTATTTCCTCTGAAGTGATGGGCAGTTTGTGTACTATGTTGCAGAGTAGGTATTTTATTTCGATTTCAGCTTTTAATGCCACTATTACTCTGTCCTCTAACTGTTCATTGTATTTAAGTATCAATCTTGACAGCCCATCCGCATGTCCCAAGTAGGTATACCCAAGAGAGCACACATGTACACACACATACACACACACACATATACACAAGGTAACTTGTACACATGCATTAATGAGCTGACGCCATCAGGTCAAGTGCATATGCGCGCGCACACACACAGACGCACACATACATACTCACCACATGCACACATCCACGCACTCATACAGCAGGTATGCCCTTCCCCCCACACACACTGGTATTTGGTTTCGTTTAAGATTCTTGCACATAACACCCATCCAAATGCCACAAACATCCTGTCCAACACGTGGTCCAAGAAGTACATTTTCTACTTGGTGTATTCGATGTCGCTGATTATTCCATCCTTATGCAACAAAACTATGTGACCCATATTGACCAATAACAGCCGAATCTCCAGTAGTCATGCTGAATTTCCTCCACCACTCCGTTCGGATGCCTAAACCTGAAAAGCTAGGTTCGTGTGAAGCGCCTACGAAACTTTAAGTTGCATTGAGCTGAATTAAACTGTTATTAGATACTAATATATGTACTCCTAGGAAATGTGTTGAGTAATTCTTTCTTACTTTTGTCCATTCAGTCGTACAAATATGTATGCGGTGGTGGTGTAATCTGCATAGTATACATACATACAGGGTTAATTTATCCATAAATTGGAGATTGAAAAAGAATGACAAACTGCTTTAATCCATTTTTGAAACTTATTGGGTTCTTGTCAGAAGTGTCTACATCCTAGAGAAATGAGTAGACAATCTGTTTTTATACACAACAGATCCAGTAGCTTCAAGGAACTGGAGCTATTTATTTGCAAGCTATAAGTATTTAACACTTTATTTGACACCAATAGACTGTCAACGGAGATTCGTACAAATATACGATGAGCTATTTTCAGGTTCTATCTATCAAATCCACTCACAATGCTTTCATTAGTCTGAGGTTATAATAGAAGAAACTTGCTCAAGGTGCTGTGAATGGGATGGAACGCAAGCCCACATGGTTTGGAAGTAAGCTTCACCACTACAGAGTCACACCTGTACCTCAAAAATATTTATTAAGTAGTTATAAATATAGACGCAAACGTTGTTATGTAGTAGGAAGTTTACTTCCCCAGCACACACATGGTTCTGAGTTCAATCCTACTGCTTGACACCTAGGGCAAATGTCGTTTACTATAGCCCCAGGCCAACCAAAGCTTTGTGAGTAGATTTAACGAAGAAGCCCATCCTATATGTATATGTGTGTATGTTTGTGTGTGTGTGTCTTTGCATTTGTGTTTGCCCCACCACCACTACTCGACCACCAGTATTGATTTGTTCATGTTCTTGTAACATAGCGGTTTGGCAAATGAGATCAATGCAATAAGCACCAGGCTTTAAACAACCGATTTGTTCAACTAAAATCCTTCGAGGCGGTGCCCCAGCATGGCCGTAGTTCAATGACTGAAAGAAGTAAAAGATAAAATGTATACAAACAGTATTATTACAAACAGTCAATCTATGCAATAAACATTATCTCATTGTGCTTTGTTTCAGGTTACTGCTGGAGAATCAAATTCTATATTCCAAGGAAACTTTTGTCTGGAACCTCAAACTATATCACTGTTCAATTAATCAATGA
>NC_068992.1:8803836-8805157 GCF_001194135.2 Octopus bimaculoides
CCTCCGAAAACCTTCCATACCTTGCCACGATTCAGAATACCGAAAGGATCTTCACCTCTTACATCACACCTTTCTTCCTACTTTAACGCCGAGGTGGTATAATTTCCTGGGAGAGAAATAATTTTGCGGCTGAGGATAGCTTTATATTGTAAATTATACACATATAAAGCTTGAAACACGTGTACCGCGGAATCCTTTGTAGTTTTGTTGTTATTTTTGGATTTACAATTTATTCTTTCACCGCAACCACTAGCTAGCATACACAGGTGCTTACAATTGTCAAGTATTACCTCTAAATTTTAATTTACCTATATATATATATATATATATGCATGTATGTATATGTATCTATATATGTGTGTGTATATATATTTAGTAAAAGGCAAAAGATTTATATGCTTAACTTTTTTTAATACCCAGAACATGTTAAGAAGCCAAATATTCCATATAATCCAAATAGCAGTACCTCGAACATAATAACAATTACTACAGAAAATGACCAAATAGATTCAGGGGAAAATACATCAGCATTAGTTCTTGGTGTGTATTTCTTTGATTTACAGTGTATATGGAATGCTAGTTCCGCCTTTTTTAAACTTCTTCATCCATCGCTCCATTCTGTCCATATTCATCCATCAGGCCATACATAGGATAGGACTTGTTTAGCTCAATCTTCTGATGATATTATATTTTCCCTTTTTAATTCTTTCATAGATCCCTCTGTGAATTGTGTCATCTCTGTCAACAACCAATACAAGTTCATACATTTTTGTATATATACACATACACACAGATAGATGTGTGTGTGTGTGTGTGTGTGTGTGTGTGTGTGTGTTTTGCATTTGATGGTGTATTTCACATCTTCTCTAATCGAACTGGTCAGCCCGATGTATAGAGAAGGGCAGAGAGAGCAAGTGATGCAGTAGATGACATTGGTAGAAGTGCAGGTGAAGTGTATACGAGATAGATATTTATTCAAGTGAGTCTGAATAATGGTGTCGCTATGTATATCTTTATGTGTGAGTGTGAGACAACTAATGTTAGTGTGTTTACATCTCTGTAACTTAGCAGTTCGGGAAAAGACACCGATAGAATAAGCATCAGACTTACAAAGAATTATCCCAGGATAATATCATTTATCTATTTATTTATTTTTTTTTTTGTCTTTATAGATACTGATACTACATTTTTTATTTTGTATTTGTAGATACTGCTCATACTTCAGCCTCTGCTCATAAGAAGCTGAATAAGAAAGCTCAAAGAAAAATAGGTATGAGTGTATTATACAATATATTTAAGAATATAATGCTGTAAAGTAAGC
>NC_068992.1:8805167-8805951 GCF_001194135.2 Octopus bimaculoides
CTCTCTCTCTCTCTCCTGCTTGCTTTCACTCTCCCCTATCTCTCTCTCACTAACCATTGACACTACTCTTTCCCTTCCACCTCCTCATGTCCCTTCCATTACACCAATCCAGCATTGTCCCCTTTTGACTATCACAACAATAAGTGTTCTAACCACCCTACTTTAACTATTCCCTCAACACCTCACCTATAGTCATCCTTTTCCCCTCCTATTCTCCCTATCAGCCAGTGCATGACTGAGATGACACAAAAGCATGACAAAGCAACAAATTGTGTTGATGTTCATCAGAACAATGACTCCAGAGAAAGAATATTTGAGATGGCTGTCTTCCTAAATACAGTATGAAAGATGATTAAAATGATTCATGGTGTTTGAATGAATTCAAATAATATTAAAGGTAACAGAAAAGCTACAAATTGTTGAAATGTTTAACCACAAAAGAAGCAAAAATCAAACAAGCAAATTCTCCTTTTTAATGCATTCCATTTTTCTCTTAACATTTCAGTAATTCTATGCAGTGTTCTTATACCAACAATAGTCCTTCTTTGTATGTTATGCATCATAGTTACCAGGTATGTAATATAAGACTACATCTTACTACTGAGACTGTTTTAGAGTATCATTATTATTTTAACTTTTTTCTCTATTTCTACTGTACTGAGTCAGAGGACGAAGAGCAGTGCTCATCTCCCATTTTCAAGACATATAAGACTGGAAGGACGAAGGGAAGGAGTTATACTCTAACTGTACCCCTAGTTTGAATGTTTGTAGGGTCTTTCCACAC
>NC_068992.1:8807060-8809967 GCF_001194135.2 Octopus bimaculoides
CAGAAGTGATTAATATAAACTAATTGAAAGGGTTTTATTTCTTAAAATTTCAATCTAATTATACCTAAAGAAAAAGATACATAAAACAACCCTCAACGTCAACACTTCAAAAACCTAATAGAATATTTTAAATATGTTTTCACTGAAAAAATAAAACAAATACCAGCCCACACCACACACACACACAATTATATATACACTCCTATGAATAAACAAGTATTTATAATCATAAATGTTATAATAGTTTATATAAAACATTGGCCATGCAATCCAAAATTAAATGCTACATTTTTATAATTGGTTACAAGTGAATTGGTCACTTACAAAAGGTTTTCAAAACCCTTATTTATCCAATATAATCAAATAATCTAATATATATATCCATACCTTATCTAAAATAGACTGAACCAAAAAACAAACAAAATATATAATCCTAAAAATCTGCTTAATCAATTCATATGGATACTCAACAGGACAACTTCTAATCCAAGTTAAAATTAAAAAAACACACCAACCAGAAATCAAAAACAAAACTGCTCTAAAAAATTATAACTTAATCCTATACACCCTCTAATATGTAAAAGAGAACAAACATATAAAACAATAATAAATATCGCCAAACTAACCCCACCCTCGACTTGTTTGGAATCAACCATAAAATAGCATATGCAAATAAAAAATACCACTCAAGTTTAATATGGATAGGAGTAACTAAAGAATTTGTAGAAATAGAATTTTCGACATCCCTCAACATATTAGGAAGCAATTCCAATACCTTAGCCTCACCATTGCTTGCTGGCTGGCTTCAATAGGTTCCATTAAAACTTGCAGTGTGCAACCAAATGTAGCATTTGCTGCTGCATTGATGTTTCTTTTGTCTCTTTCTCTCTTCCTTTTTTCATTTTTCTCCTGATTTTATTCTTTTCTTTATCTTTCTTTTGTAAAAACTTATATTATGAAAAAAATATAGTTTCTTAACCAATTATCTTCTAGTTAACTTGATTTACTTTTGTTCTTTTTTTTTTTATTTAGTACTGGTTTGCATGTATTTTTTTGTATATTTTTTTTTTCTAGTCAGGAAGAAGGGATAAATAAGAATGAATATCTTTCCTGTGAACCAATTTTGTTCCGAATTCCAGGAAAAAGTTTTAGTAATATGAAGCTAATATGAATATGAATAATAATATGAAACATTGTTCCCAAATTCAAATGTAAGTGCTGGACAAATTTGAAATTTTGCCAGTATTCTGTGGATGAGATCCTGTAGGTTCAGCAACGAATACAGATAAATTTGAGGAATTTCTTCTTAATTTTGAAAAAAAAAGTTGCAGTGTATTTGTTTCTGGACTCTTGAGATATCTCAAATTATCAATTGCTTTGCGAAATTTTCGTGGAGGACTTTCAATTATCCATTTTTGTAAATGGGAAATTTTAACTTCCTACTTCCACATTGCCACCAGACTGCAAAATGCAATTAATATGATGAAAAATTTTTAAAAGTAAATAAATAAATAAATACAAAAATTTGTTTTTAAAAATGCGAGGAATTCTTTAGTTTTGAAGTTTTGATTTCATTTCTTTATCAATGTTTGTTGTGTTGGATGAACTCTTTCATTATACAGAATTTACTGTTAACATCATGATTGTGATGATGGTGGAATTCTGGATTGAACCCTAACCCTAACCCCTCATAACTTTTTAATTTTTTGAAATTTTCTGAAAGTTTTGTGATTTTGTGTTCTTGTACATGGCAATTCAGATGATTATGAAAAAAAAAAAAATTTTTTGTGTGTGACCTGGTCGATTTAGCTGTGATTTTTAGCACAACACATGACCACCTGATATTTATATATCTTATATATATCTTAGAGGAAAATGACAACAAAAACCAAGGCAGGATGACTTTCTCAAGTCATTTATAATAATTTAATTAGGGTAAGGTGAATGTGAAATCTCACACCTGTTTCTGAGATATCCCAAGTGATAGGCTAGCATGTATGTACACTGGGTATTCCATCATCAGAGACAAGGTACATATGAAAGTTCTAGACAGGGAAATTTACAGATTATAAGGAATAAAATAGAAGAATAAAGATTAAAAGTAAATAAAAAAATACAGACAGGAAAACAAAGTTCACAGTTCATCTTTTTCCAGAGGGTATGGAGGTTGGTCTGTACTTCTGTGAAGGCATAAACTGTTTGGTATAATCCCAGGTAAATCCAAACACTTTTGAATGATGTGTTCATGTTGAATTGGTTAGCTAGTATGTAAATGGTCCACATGGGTATAAAGAGTGAGAAAGACAGACATCGAGATATACAGAAGTGGGTTGTGAGTGAGTGGATAGTTGTGTGGTAAGAAGTTTGCTTTCCAGCTACATGCTTTTTCCCCTAGCCAACCACATATGCCATCTGATAAATAGGAAAGTACCGTATAGGATAGCTTGGGCCATAATAGATTTTGGTGTCACATATCAAGGCCTGTGCTCCACATGTGGACTCTGCCTGAAAGAAGCCCTCCAAATATTAATTTATAATATATACCTGCTAACATGGAAGCCTATTACGGATCCCTAGTTCCAGCCTCAGTTATGAACTTGGAACCTATTCGTTTAGATCACCAGTGAACTAAACCCCTCATATTTTATATATACACACATATATATATATATATTTGTGTATATAAAAATGACCAGTAAGTGGTCTGTTAATATGCTAGAAATAGATCACTTACTGGTCATTTTTATATACACAAGTACTATAATCCCTTTAGGATCTCGAAAATATTTTTCCTGAACCTTCTGATTCTTTCAATGTGCTAGTTTCCTGGTATTAAATTGATATTAATTAATATCGAATTTTTACCCTATTATGTTAATTAACCATATATATATATATATATATATA
>NC_068992.1:8810106-8812694 GCF_001194135.2 Octopus bimaculoides
GTAACACCTATACCACTTTTCAAGAAGTTGGTGGCAGGAAAGGAAATTATCCTCAAACTGCAAACTTGACTCGAATGCTTGCTGCAGAGAGAATTTCACTAAAGGTACTTAAGGGCCAGTTGGGGCTGTTAAACTCGGAGATTGAGGCACAAATTATCTAATTCCTCCAACTTCCAATTTTTCCACCCAATTCTGTTTTAAATCAACCAGTCCTCCTCCTCTTCATCATCGATCTTTGTGTGTCTCATTTGTGTTTTGGGCCACTCAAGCATATTTTAACAGCTGAGGTATTTTCTGACTAAGTCTTTAGGAAACATCCAGTAGATTCTTTTTATTTAAAAAAACATTTTTTTTAGGAGAAAACACTTTCAATTAATTTATCTTAACCACTTATGGCAAGATTTCATTTGAGGTGTTTTTATCTGAGCATAAATCATTTTCCGAATTTACAAAATATGCTTCATCCTCAGTGAAATATAAATCCTTTTCAACTGTACATGCACCTTCACCAATTGAATGTGCATCATTTTCAACCATGCATGCACCATTTCCAACTGAATATGCATCATCATTTTCAACCATGCATGCACCATTTCCAACTAAATGTGCATCATTTTCAACTGTACATGCACCTTCACCAACTAAATGTGCATCATTTTCAACTGTACATGCACCTTCACCAACTAAATGTGCATCATTTTCAACCATGCATGCACCCTTTCCAATTGAATATGCATCATTTTCAACCATGCATACACCCTTTCCAATTGAATATGCATCATTTTCAACCATGCATACACCCTTTCCAATTGAATATGCATCATTTTCAACCATGCATGCACCATTTCCGACTAAATGTGCATCATTTTTAACTGTACATGCACCTTCACCAATTGAATAAGCATCATTTTCAACTGTATATGCTTCATTTGGCAGAAAATATAAATCATTTTCAACCATACATATACCTTCACCACTTGAATATACATCATTTTCAACCATGCATGCACCATTTCCAATTGAATATGCATCATTTTCAACCATATATAAGTCATTTTCAACGCAATACAATTCATTTTCCATCATGCAAGGATCATTTCTAATTGAATGTGCATCATTTTGGGGCAATATCTTTGCTGCTTGCTGTTTCAAGGTATTATTTGGTTGTAATTCCATCTCCTCTGGTAAACAGGTCTTTGTGGTACTCTTCTCAGTCACTTCTTCAGGTGTCAAATATGATTTGAATTTTTTGTAGCTGTGTTTAAGAAAAAATTAGCATATTTAATCAGGCAATATTAAACAGATTTTAGAATTAAAGTTTGAATTAAATTTAGAATTGAATAATGAAAGCAAAAATAATTCTTACTAATTTTGTTTTTTGTAATGAGAATAATGGTTTCAAATTTTGGCATAAGACCAGAAAATTTGATTACCACAATGAGTATCTGGGCAGTTGCAGTGGTCAGATATAGTGTGTCCATCCTCAAATGGATTAAGGAGGAAATATCAACACTGGATAAAAGGATGAGAAAGTTGATGACGCTGCATGGGGCGCTACACCCTAAAGCAAACGTAAACAGACTGTATATGAAAAGAAAGAATGGTGGCAGAGTACTAGTTAGTGTGGACCACTGTATAAGGAATGAAAGGAGAATGCTTGCCGAGTATTTGATAAATAGTGATGAAGACCTGCTGCAATATGCCGCAAAAGATATGGGTGTAAATGCAGATGAAATGATGGGCAAGGAAGAGTTTAACCAAAGAGCTGAGGAGACATAGTGGTTAAGAGCACAGGCTACTAACCCCAAGATTCCAAGTTCGATTCCAGCAGTGACCTGAATAATAATAATATCGAAAAATACCTTAGGAATCAGAACACAGGTTCAAAATTTCCCCAAGACACCTGATGAAGGCTGGAAGGTATATCAGCTGAAACGTTGTGTTAACAAGATGAGAACAAATATCCGTCAAATATAAATAATGTAAATAATGTACATAATTCCTCATCTCTTAAAAATAGAAAAGTAATATTGGCTTCAAATTTTGGCACAAGGTCAGCAAAGAGAGATTTTTTCTTCATGTCAGTAATATGCAAAATGCACCTGAGGGGAAATTAAGGGTACACCTCTGGATACATCATAACCCATTCCAGTGTTGGTTTGTGTAATTTTTGATATTCAGAAGACACTGGTTATATTTAGTGTGCAGCTAATTATCTCCCTTGTGTTTCTTTCTGTCTTTTTCTAAATACTTGTGCTCATTTGTGTGTAAGATTAGGAAAGAATAAAGATTAGTGTTGTCTGCATAGGGAGTGTGAGCTGTGATAGAAGTCACGAGTAGGTTGTTAATGTTAAGAAGAAGAAATAACAGAATCCTCAGCACATGCAGTTATGAAAGCTTCTTGCCTGGGAGACAAGAGACACATGTATAACAGTTGAATGTGAATCTATGTTTAGCCACATGAAAATCATGAGTTGATCATGTGTGCAAACACATTATCAGTCTCGTCAGCACCTCTTGCGTTTTGGTCATGTGATAGTCTAGCAGCATGACAAGGTCTTTCTGTGTGGAAAGACCCTACAAACATT
>NC_068992.1:8813239-8815004 GCF_001194135.2 Octopus bimaculoides
CATCAACACAATTTGTTGCTTTCTCACTCCTCACACATCGTCTGGACTGGTTTGGGAGGCTGAGCTATTCTGTTATTCTGAACGGTAGACACCGAATCCCCACCATCCAATATGAAAGTAACTGCATTTTACCACCAATCCACACTGTAGGATCCTAGCAACTAATTATCAGAGAGCGAAAGAGCAAATCAAGGAATCGGCATGTAATAGCAACCAAATGTTCCTCGAATCACACTGTATTGTCTTAAGAAGGCAAGAAACACTGGAAAAGTATGGAGTTAACCGAAAACAACAACAACAACTACCATCTTATCAATCTAAAACAGTTAAAATAAGGACAGCTATTATTTCACAAGGCATTACTGCATGGTTAAGAAGCTTGCTTCAAAGCCATGTGGTTCCAGGTTCAATCCCTTGTGCAAAATCTTGGGTTGGTGAATAAATTACTTTTCAAATAGTTTCATGTTGACCAATATCTTGTGAATGGTAGACAAAAATTGTGATGAATTCTCTTGTGTATACTATTTGTTTGTTCGTTTGTATGTTTGTATGTATGTATATACGTACATAAGTAGGTAGATATGTACATACATATATATGCATGTGTGTATGTGTGTGTGGGTGTGTATAAATTACATGCACATACACATACACACACATACATGTATGTATAGATACCATCATCAACATCTTATGTCAGTTTTCCATGTTGAGATGACCTGGATAGTTTGACAGGGAACTCCTCAGAAAGTACTCTTTTCCTGATGCCCCACCCACCACCACCACCACCACTCATACAATCCTAAAACAGCTGGAATAACATGTCTTAAAGAAGACCAGGATGTGAAATGTGAGTATACCAAAAAAAAAATATTATGCATGGCTATATCTCCCAAAGATTTGAAGAAGACAATATCAAAATGAATGGTAGCCTCTATTAGACTAACAACTGCTGCATCATAATTCAAAGGCTATGCATTTACAATCCAAGAACAGACTGGAACAAAATACCTGGTAAACAACAGAGACAGTGAAACCCTTGGAGCCTCAAAATGCTACCAAAAATTCAAATTATGTCATACTTCTATGACAGACATCACACATTATTAGAAGTTGGCCAATAATCTCATCAAAATACTATTTCTCTATGCATTATGATGTTGTCACTAAAACAATAAACAATGCTATTCGAAGAAAAGACTGCCCTCGAATAAATATTGAGAACCTCCCTCTTGTTATTGAATACATACATAAACATCAACACGAGGAATATTGGTGAAACATGCTCATAAAACTTCTGACACATGTAAATATAACAGGCAGAATATGGTTGTTTGAGACAAACAAGAAGTAGGTACTATTACAGAGATCAGCTGCCCTGCAGATGTGAATATCTCATCGATAATCAAAGAGAAAGAGGATGCTTATGGATGGCTGCTTAGTTTTCAAAATTATATTCTTAAATATATTGTAAAATAAACTCATACTTGTTGTTGTTTGAGTTTTCGTACTTGTAGTATTAGTATCTATAAAAACAAAATAAAAAAATAGCATCAATATCTATAAGAACAAAATAAACAAAAATAAATAAAAAATGATATCAATAAGCTATATTTAAGCATTTTTTTTTGCTTGTAATTTGCAATTAAATTCTGCAGTGTATATTTCATGGTTCTCTGTTAACTTCCACCTTCCTTAATGTTCTCAAAATAATCATTTAGTGTTCACATCTACAATTTGTATATAAAAATATACTTATATATAT
>NC_068992.1:8815400-8820470 GCF_001194135.2 Octopus bimaculoides
GTGTGTGTGTGTGTGTGTGTGTGTGCGTGCGTGCGTGCGTGCGTGTGTATCCGAAAGGAGTGTCAATGGGAAAGAAGAAAGAAGAAAATTGTGTTTACAGCTGGTCAGTTCTTTCAATGACAAGTTTATTCCTGGTCTTAAAAGAAAAAAGAAAAAATGACAAAACCAGGTGGCATTGTTTGGAAGAAAGTTGCTTTTCAAATTTTTTTTTTGGTATCATTGTCCAGTGGGAAAGTGTGTGTGGGTGTGTTTTTGTATGTGTTTGTTTGTGTGTATGTGTGCGTGTGCGTGTTGTTGCAACTGCACCTCAGAGGCCAATAAGGCTTCCATATTAAAAGGCTTTTTTCTTTGGTTTCGTGCCAAAGAAAAAAAAACTTAAACGTCAAATGCAAATTTCGAGCAATTCGTGGTCACTTTTATATCCTTGTATTGGATATATAATGTAACGAAGCATGAAGGAAGAAAGAATATAGACGACGCAGTACTATTACACGAGATTCAACGTTTTATATCAAAGGCTCACAGTGAACCATCATCAACACGAACTGTCAATCGTTCACTGTTCTTTACTTTATAATAATGAGCCAATCCACCTTTTAGTCACTTGAGGGGTGGTCGGAATCCGTCCACAACAAAATGTCAAATAGTCTCTATCAGACAACACTTATTAAACACAAGCAGATAAAATAAATACTTTTAACTTAGTCCTGAAAAGTTAAGCCAACAATAATATCAAAATGAACCATAGTCTCTATTACACTAACAACTGCTGCATCATACTACGAAGGCTATGCATTTGCAATTCAGGAACAGACTGGTACAAAATACCTGGTAAACAACAGAGACAGTGAAGCCCTTGGAGTCTCAAAATGCTACCAAAAATTCAGAGTATGTCATATTTCTATGACAGGCATCACACATTAGCAGTTGACCAAATAAGTCATCAAGATACTACTTCGCTATGCAACGCGATGTTGTCACTAAAACAATAAGCAATGCTACTGGAATAAAAGACTGTTCTTGAATAAATATTGAGACCTTCCCTCTCGTAATTGAATACATACATAAGCATCAACACGAGGAAATATTGGTGAAACATGCTCATAAAACTTCTGACACATGTAAATATAACAGGCAGAATATGGTTGTTTGAGACAAACAAGAAGTAGGTACTATTACAGAGATCAGTTGCCCTGCAGATGTGAATATCTCCTCGAAAATCAAAGAGAAAGAGGATGCCTATGATTACTTTACAAGATTATATTCTTAAATATATTGTAAAATAAACTCATACTTGTTTTTGTTCGAGCATCCGTACCTGGAGTAGTATCATAATCTATAAAAACAAAATATAAAAAATAAACAAAAAATGAGATCAATAAGCTATATTACAGGTTTGAAGCATTTGAGAAGGTCAAGGTACTTGATTCCATGCCAAAAAATACGAGTCTTTTTTGTCTTAGTGAAAATCGTGCGGTGAAAAGATGAATGGGGTTCGAATGAAATTTGCGAGGCTTCCACTTCACCCCCGCCCCGTTTTCCGGACCCAAAAAGGGTTTTATAGCTTGTTAGGAGGTCACCAGAATTCAATCAATGAAAAAAAATAACAGAAATTTCTAATGATTCCGGGATATGGGGGAGAAGGTCCGGTTCCCCCACTTTCTTCCGAACATAAAATAAGGAGTTTGCAGCATATTAGAAGGTCAGGGTAGTTGCTTTCATGCAAAAAATCTGATTTTTTTTTTCCTCAGTGAAAATTGTGCGGGTGAAAGGATCAAAATTTACCAAAACTTTTATTTGTCGCATGTTGTTACGCTGAAAGAGATATACATAAAATCCAAATTAATAATAATCATTAGAATTTTTCGGAAGCTGATTATATACTTACCAATTATTATTTTTTTTCTATAAGCTCTGTTGTAAGACACAGTCCTCTCTGTGTGGTGTGGCAGAAACTTTGTTGCTGAGCTATATGTTTCTGGATTAAGCACCAGTGTGTGACACCAAATATCTCCTACTATAGCCCCACGTGTGTGTATGTGTGTGTGTTTGTGTGTGTGAGTGTGTGTGTGTGTGTGTATGTGCGTGTGGCTGTGTGTTTGTGCTTCTCCAGAACTTGAACGGGTGCCAGTGCAAAGAGATTTTCTCTTTTGAACAAGGAAGAAGAAATTTTATCTCCCCCCCCCCATCTTTCTCTCTCCCACTATACACACACATATATATACGCGCACGCCTGCATGTATACAATTCCCACAAAATAAAAATACATATACATACAATCATACACATAAATACAAAGGCCTCAACCAAATCACTATCAAAAATAATTGAACTTTTAACCTTTAACCATTGTAACCAAAGCACTGAGTACTGAATTCTTTTACACATACGTGTCCATTTAGCCTTTTGCTTTCATCACTTCTTTTTATCAATCTTTTCTTTAATACATACATACATACAATACATACATATATATATATATATATATATATAAAAGTTTTCAGAATGAGATAAAATTCCAAGGCTATGAAGATATTAGAACATTTATAAATAGGTCTTACAGCTGTTTCCGGGATATTTATTATATCCTTTCATCGGAGACGGTGTGAGAAAATGGTTAAGCAATAGTTAATTTAGATAAGATACGAAGTAGAGAGTGAGGTGGAGGAATGAAAATAGATGTGAGATATGCAGGGATATTGCATTTGTAGATCCATTATTTAGGCAGAATGGTATACATATAAGATTCCAAGACCTTGCGAGTAACTTCCAATAGCATTTAAAATTGGTCATTCCAAGTATAGAATTTGTACACAGTGCTATTGAATCCAGGGTTTTATTTAAAGTGACCTAAAAGTAGGGAAATAAAACCTTCAATACAATAGCAGTGTGTACAAATCTATACTTGGAATGACCAATTTTAATTACTATTGGAATTTACTCACAAGGTATTGGAATCTTATATGTATACAGTTACATATAATTACAGCTCAATGTTTATTGTTTTGATTTTGAAGTGAATTTAAAGCGTGAGTGTGAACGAGACAGAGATTTTTGCTAGAAACAACAGTTCAATTTAACATTGTCACAAGTATGAAAACCAGTGTTAAAGCTCTAACGATGAAGAAGGATGAACTGGCATTCCATATGAACTGTAAATCAAAGAAATACTTACCAAAAAGTGATGCTGATGTATTTTCCTCTGAATCTGTTTGTTCATCTGCTGTAGTAATTGTAATTATGATAGGGCTACTGTCATATGCAGTAGTTAGAATAATTGGTTCTTTAGCATAACCTGGGCATTAAAAAGAGTTGAGTGGATAAATCTTTCACCTTTTACTAAATGTGTATATATATATATATATATATATATATATATATATATATATATATATATATATATATATTGATAGAAAAGACAAGAAAAGAAAGAAAGAGACCTCGATATTATGTAAATAGAGGAATTTATCTTTAAAAATATGTGGCAATTATTCGGTAGCCATGATAAAACTCCGAGTTTCGGATGCCGGTGCGGAAACCCACGCCGCCATCTCTTCAGTTATCTGGCCATTGAAAATTTCTATGAAAATGCCCGTTAAACAAAGGGAAATTACTGTGAGGTTGAGCGTTATTAAGACAAAAGAGCTATTAGAATGACCGCTAAGTAAGGGGAGGGAGTAAAGGTAAGGGAGTAAAAAAGTCCATAGTATTCACGTAAGCGCACCAATCCATACATATGCACCTATATGTATATACTCATCCACCCTCGCTTAAAACACACACATGCTCACCCACACATTCACAATATATATAAAAAAATGTGAAAAAGCTATAAGGGCAAAACGCGTCTATATGCGCATATTCTCGCATGCACGCACATACATCTATATTCGCACGTACCCGCACACACGCACACATCCACAAGTGCGCACATAAGGTTCCATGTACGCATCTATAGACGCACAGCAAAAAAAGCAGGGTGGAAGGGAGAATATAGAAAAATTATGTGTGAAAAATATACAAAACACTATCTCTATAAATATGTAAAAAAAAATACCTAAAAAAATATATAAGAAATCCAAGTAAAAAGTATAGAGAGATAAAAATTTTGTACATAGACACAATATAGAAAGTAAGTCCTATCAGTAATCTCGGGGGACCAAAAATGTAGCAAATATTTAGCCACATGTTCAGTTCTTGAATTTTGACATGCGGCGGGCTCTAAGCTGCTTTACCAGATGAACCATCTTTCCATGTCACATAGACCGCACTTTCCGCTGCCGTTGGTGTAAGGTTTACACTTGGATTAGATCTTCCAATGGATCTTATAACTGACACCTTTATCTTTTAAGGACCATATACGACTGGATAATTTGGTCGTTTTCCTTTTATCCCAGTGCCTGAAGATCAAGGTGTGATTATTGAATCTGGCCTTGAAATTACCCTCTGTAAGACCCACGTATTTCTTCGTCGAAACTGTGTTCTTAGTGGATATAGAGTCCACGGTGGCCTCATAAATGATGGTCTCGGAGATGCAAGCTCCATTTAGCAGGCACAAATTTTTATCCCTGCATGAACAGCTGGTTTCATATTGTGGTTTTCGTGTGTCGCGTGCGATTATATTTTAAAAATTAGCAGTTGAGCTGAAACTGATTTTTACGTTATGTCTGTTGAAGATCTTTCTGTAACTATGGTTGACTGGAAAGTGTCTGTCTATCAGTGCTAAGAAATACTTGCCTATATTAAAGGTCACTTCGGCTGAGTAGGGGTGTGTGAACCAGATAGTTTTCCTTTTTCTATGTTTTGTCTTCTTTATTACTGGACTGGTGGCAGGTGTATAGGTTATTTCCTCGTTAAAACCACTATCTTTTAGAGCCTTATTATATACTGTGTGATATATGAACATTTTATTGTGGTGTAGAGTCAAGATTTCGCTGCTATTTTCAGCATGGCGGTATCTCTTAGATACCCTAAATTATAACTTTAAATAATTGTTACTTTTGATGGTTTTTTTATTCCCATGCTGGCCACTTGATAAAATCGGTATTTAAATATCGATCTTATCCTTAT
>NC_068992.1:8821608-8822124 GCF_001194135.2 Octopus bimaculoides
TAGCAGAGGGGAAAGAAGGGGAGGAAGTAGAATAAAAGTGAGCAACGAGAGGTAGAGAGAGACAGAGATAGTAGTAGTAACGGTGAGAGGCGAAGGACGAGTAACAAGAGATAGAGAGAGAGATATAGTAGTGACAGGTAGAGGCGAAGAACAGTAGAGGGAAGAATGAGAGGGGGAGATAGAAATACAGATAAAGAGAGTCGCATTAGAAAAATAGTTAAAACTTACTGTATACAGGTTAACGCGTGCGTTCTGTCGTGATACAAACAATATATGTATGTATGTATATATGAATGTGTGTCCTATTCATGCATACGTGGAAGATGAACGTTACACAATGACGAGGATGATGAGGATGATGATGTATTATGCATGTTTTAAAATTTAAATAACTTTATATATTCTCCAAAGCATCTTCAACTTCACTAAATTTTTTTGCACAAATACTTATTTCGATTAGTAGTGATTTCTCCCTTCTCTCTCTCTCTCTCTCTCTCTCTCTCTCTCTCTCTCTCT
>NC_068992.1:8822143-8825845 GCF_001194135.2 Octopus bimaculoides
TATATATATATATATATATATATATATATATATATGTATTGCTCTCTAGCTACATAGACATATGATATAATTTACCTTTGAACTTTAGTTTACAGCCTTTTTCGTCGGCATCAGGTTTATCGAGTGTGCATCTATAATTAGCTGAAGTATTCAAGTTCATCAAACCAATCTGCAAAGAATTGAAATAAAAATGTAAAGCATGTAGCATGTAACACACACACACATACACACACACACACACACACACAAACACACACACACACACACACACGTACGTATGTATGTATGTATGTATATACATATATACTTGGAAATGGATGCGTAGCTTTCAATCATATACATGCACACGCACGTATGTACGTACACGCAGGTGCACAGATGTTTGCAGTCACACGCATGCGCGCATGTATACATTTATGTGTGTTTGTCTTTGCGTTTGTGTTAGTCACCCTACTATCGCTTGACAACTGATGTTGGTGTGTTTATGTTTCCGAAACTTAGCGGTTCGGCAAAAAGACCGATAGAATAAGCACTAGGCTTACAAAGTATAACTCCTGGAGTCAATTTCTTCAACTAAAGGCAGTTACTCAGCATGGCCAAAGTCAAATGACTGAAACACGTAAGAGAGTATATATACGTGTGTATGTGTGTGTGTGTGTGTGTGTGTGTGTGTGTGTGTGTGTGTGTGTGTGTGTGTGTGTGTGTGTGTGTGTGTGTGTGTGTGTGTTTCCCTTGAGAAAGTGAGTTTGAGCTGGTCACTGACAAAGTGACGAAGTTTTTTGAGTCAAGATAGTTCCAGTATTTATAAATATATCGTTGAATTGGTGATTTAGTCGAACTGTCAATGCATACACCCAAGTGTGTGCATTTATTTACATAAGAATCATAGATGGAGAAGTTTTGAAATGTCTTATAAGTCTTCTCCGTGCCACCAATGGATTGGATTTGGAGAATTCACATCAGTTTCTTTTTTTCTCTGAAACCAAGTATTTCTATGTTTTTGTGCAAAATCGTTGGTACATAACTTCATCCATCTATGATGATAGGTAAAAATGAGAATTCATAGTCAGTGTACAAGAGTTGTAAGTTCCGCATTAATTCGCCATTACTGTTCTCTCTTTCCTGGACATTTGATTGTACATTCACATCCGCTGGACAGCTGACCTCTAGAACAGTGCATGCTCTTTGTTCCCTGTCCCACATAACAATATCAAGTCTGTTATGTTTGCTCTGAAGGTATGCTTTTATTGAAGTGTTTCCACAAGTATTTCTTGCTCTTGAAGGTGTGAATAACTTATGGTTCTAACATGCCTTTAATATATACATCAGAGCAGTATTTCCTGCAGATAGCATTGCAAATAGTTTTTATAACTATATCATGCCTCAGGGACAGGTAGTATCTCATAGACATTTTGGGGCAGCTGCTGATGATGTGAGTGATATCTTCCACACTGGTACAACAATGCTAACCATTTTTTAACACATCATGGAGGTTTTGTAGTATATTTGTCTCTCTTGTTTTGCATGTATGTAGTAGCTATCTCATCTTTCTGAATAGCGAAGGTATATCCTGCTAGGTGGGGTGTAATGTATCTATTGTGGTCCCAGGAGAGACTGCTCTTCTTGTCAATACTGTTGGTGCTTTCTAGCTTATGGGATATGTACCCCATGCATTGCTTTTTGCTGGTATGATACCTGCTTCTCCTTCAAGCTTCTGTTTAAGTTGGCCAGTCCAGTCTCCATTGGTTTACATAAGATAGCTGGATTCTCAGAGCACCTACTCAGTAGTTCTACCACTCTGACAATGTTGTTGCTCTCCCTTTTGAGTATGCATGGAATCTACTCGTTTCTTTCATTACTGTTCAGCTGGTGTTGTCTGGATGATAAAATGCAAATTTCAAAGGTTGTTTGGACTGACCTTATGCCTCTACCATCATCATTTCATCTCACATATGTCCTATCAGTGTCGCTGTTAATATGAAAGTTGCCAGTGGTGGTCAGTACCTTTCTGGTTTTGATGTCCAGACTGCATTTCGTGTCAAGTATCCAATCCAATATCCCAAATGCTAGTATTAGCAATTGTACTGCAAAAGCAATGTGAGATATGGTCTTGTTAAATGCAGACAGCCCTGATTTCCATATTTTCCAGACTCTACAGAAGTATTCTGTTGTTTTTCTGGCTTTAGTCACAGTATCAACTTATGCAACATTCTCATAATTCCAAGGTACTTGTAGCTTTCATCATTAGAGAACATCCACAAGCCGTTGATGTTCATGTTCTCTGTCTGGTCAACAATCTTTCCTCAGTTGACAATCACATATAAGCATTGGTCTTGCTTATATTCCATTCCAAAATTTTCGTGTAGTTCTAATTGTCTCTTGATGCTGATCATATTACACTTTACGTCATCAATAAAAATGTGTGGACGACATTAACATTTTTCTTTCCTGCATATCCCAGCATGTAGTCATGGCATTTGGTTAACAGGGCTAACAAGGGATTCACTGCCAATGCAAACAGTATTACAAATAAAAAAAAACTATCACCCTGGAATGTCTGCTGATAGTTTTGACTCTGTTTGTAATAACAATTGTTGCTTTAGTAACTGTGTGGGCCATGTTGTGGTCAGTCTTTCAATGGCATTCACTGTAGCAGCTGATACCAGAGCAAGGTGCAGTGACATATGTATATGTATGTATGTATGTATGTATGTATGTATGTATGTATGTATGTATGTATGTATGTATGTATGTATGTATGTATGTATGTATGAGTGTGTGTGTATGCATGTGTTTGTATGTATTTGTATCTGTATTAGTGTGTGTGTGTGTGAGAGACAGAAAAAGAGAGAGAGGAAGAAAGAGAGAATAGGAGGGAGAGATGATCCACAGTAAAAGGAGATGTCATTATATCCTTATATTTATGTACCTTTTTCATTGCCTGAATTGAAAGTTGTAAGAGAAAGAGCTGGATACTGATATGTTGTCATCTGAATCAAAAACAGGAACTTTTGAGTAACATGATGATGCAGCATAACCATGCACACACACACACACACACACACACACACACTCACACACACACACACAGTCACACACACACACATCCACACACGGATTAAATTGAGAATTCTATCCAAATACTTACAGTTATCAATGTCCAACCAGATGTCAATCTTTTAAAGAGATTTTTTACCGTTTCATTTAATTGTAATTCTTTTACTGGATCAATTTGTGAAGTGGAAAAATCAAAGCTTGGTTGAGTTCCACTTTCACATTTATCTGAACAAGATAATTTATTTGAGAAAACTTGTGTTTCATCATTGTTTAATTGAACAGTGAAATAATTTGAGGTTCCAGAAAAATAATTGCTTGAAATGTTAAATGTGATTCTCCAGCAGTAACCTGAAACAAAGCACAATGAGATAATGTTTATTGCATAGATTGACTGCTTGTAATAATACTGTTTGTATACATTTTATCTTTTACTTCTTTCAGTCATTGAACTACGGCCATGCTGGGGCACCGCCTCGAAGGATTTTAGTTGAACAAATCGACTTATTGTATCGATCTATTTTGCCAAACCACTACATTACAGGAACGTGAACAAACCAATACTGGTGGTTGAGTAGTGGTGGTAGGGCAAACACAAACGCAAACACACACACACACAAACACACACACACATATACATATAGGATA
>NC_068992.1:8826484-8832178 GCF_001194135.2 Octopus bimaculoides
AAGATTTTCTGAATATTAATCTTACCTTTCATATCAATGGCTGTTATTAACTGTAGTATTATACTACTAATGTAGATATTTAAACAGAATAATTCCTGGGAATAAAATTTATATTCCAATCAAAGATCAGTATGGTCTTAATGAAATGATTGATATTATTTAGAGTACCATTCTCCTAGATTACAGAAAAATTTTGTACATTTCTTCACGAATCTCAACAAACTGAATAGAATTTAAAGTCACAATGCAAATTGTTTAGTGATATGAACTTTTATTCTTCTCAATCTCACAAGTTCTTTTGGCCTAAATTGATTCTGATTTCCTTAAAGTTCATGTGACTTAGAGCAGAGATCTCTTCCTTGAATAAGTTTCGTCATTTTAGGATTAATAAAATAAGTACCAGTTGAACCCTGAGGTTGTTTAAATCAATTTAGTCCTTCCTTTGAAATTGCTGGATTGTGCTAAAATTGGACCCCAATTTTAACTGATACTTTTAACTGTTTGGTTTAATACTTATATTAACTCAACTTGTAATGCTTCTAAAGCTAGTACCTCTCTATATAAAAAGCAATGGATATACACAAAATTCGGATTTTGCTTTTTTGCAAGTGGTACAAAATGTTTAATAGATCCTACTGTAGAGATACCCCTTGTGTAGATATTCCAACACATGATTACCAATACAAATTCCATGGTTACCAATACAATTCCATTTTAAACATGTTAAAAACATCTTCATCAGCTTACATGGAAAAGAAATTTATTAAGCAGCTCAGTGTATTTATTACACACAGAACTGTCGGATTTAATAGGGTACCAGATTGACAGCATTGCAGTATTTGTTCCAATTCTCTGCTCTTTGAATTAAAATCCCATTGAGATCAAACTTGACCTTCATTTGTATCTGTTTGAGGTGAATATAAGAAAGTTATCAGTCTAGAGTAGTTGATTGGGAGAATTGTTAGAGAATGGAATGGGATGCCCCGTGCACTCAATTTCTGCCTCATCACAGAAAAATGGTGACACTTCTGTCAGGATTTGTGGCCAATAGATAGTAACAGCAATTTTGGGAAAACAATGGAAATGTAATTTCCTGAACTTGATGTTGCCATATGTTTATCAGTATTTTGCTAAAATTGAAGCAGATGATGGCACAAGATTAAAAAAAAATAAACAACATTCAATTCAGTAGCACTCTGCAAATATGCCTAAAACATATATTATTTTAATACATACTATTTGACATTAGTTCATTCTGCATTTGTGAATCCGTTGTGCTTGTGTTGCTTGGATAATTCCTATCCGTAGGGCCTAAAAGATTGTAGATAATTACTTTCAGAAACTGGGGAAAAACTTAAATTCATTAGAGGAAAAATTAATATATGTCCAAAGATTTTCCAAATATTAATCTTACTTTTCATATCAATGGCTGTTATTAAGTGTATTATAAATTTAACTGTTTGGTTTAATACTTGCTTTAACTCAACTTGTAATGTTTTTAAAACTAGTCCCTCTCTATGTAAAAAGCAGTAGATTGTTGTCTGCTTTCCATGCTGGCATGGGTTGGATGGTTTGACTGAGGACTGGTGCGCCAGAGGGCTGCTCCAGGCTCAATCTGATTTGGCAGAGTCACTACAGCTGGATGCCTTTCCTAATGCCAACCGTTTCAAGAATGTAGCAAGTGCTTTTATGTGCCACCGGCACAGGGGCCACTCAGGCGGTTCTGGTAACGACCAAACTCAAAAAGTATTTTTATGTATTACCTGCATGGGAGCCAGTCTGGCGGCCCTGGCAATGACCACACTCGAATGATATACAAAATTTTGATTTTGCTTTTATGCGATATGAAACATTTAATAAAGCCTACTGTAGAGGTGCCCCATCTGTAGAGGTACCCCATCTGTAGAGGTACCCCATCTGTAGAGGTACCCCATCTGTAGATATTCCAACACATGATTCCCAATACAAATACCATGTTTTGAGGTTGGCAGTTCACACATCTTGATCCCTTGCAATGATGGACATGTCTCTAATACATAAAAATTGATTGATGATTGCTTCACCATCGATAAAATGAATTGATAGAAATTAATTGTTTTGTTACTGCTCTCAGTAGGTTAATCGACCTGCGTGGAAAGGAAACTTCTTAAGGACTCAACCAGATAGAGACAAATAGAGTACTTATTACATACTGAACTGTCAGATTCAATAGGGTACCAGTCTGAAAGCTTTCTAGTATTTGTTGCAAATCTTAGCTCTTTGAATTTAAATCCCATTGAAATTAGTCTTGACTCTCATTTGTTTGGGGTTGATAAAATAACGTTACTTGTCTCAATTAGGTGTTTGGCAGAATTATTCGAGAATAAGATAGGCTGCCTTGATGTATCTGTTCCAGCATTGTACATTTTGAGAAAATTGTACTCATGAGAAAAATATGGTGACACATCTGTCAGGAGTTGTAGCCAATTGATAGTAACTGCAATTTTAGGAAAACAATGGGAATGTAATTTCCTGAATTTGATGTCTCCATATGTTTATTAATATTTTACTAAGATTAAAATAAATAATTGCACAAGTTTAAACAAATAAACATCTGATTTGTTAGCACACTACAAATATGCTTAAAATATATATTATTCTTAAATATACCTTTTGACATTGTATTGGTCTGTGTTTGTAGATCTTTTGCGCTTTTGTAGGAGAATTTATTCTGATACATGAAGCCTAAATAAAGAATTATTGATAATTAGCGTCAGAAATTGGACAAAAAAAACTTAAATTCATTAGATGAAAAATTGATATTATTCAAAAGACTGCCAAGGTCAACTTTGCCATTCATCCTTTCAGGGTCAACAAATTAAGTACCAGTTGAATACTGGGTTCAATAAAATGGACATATACTCTCCACCAAAATTGCTGGCCTTGTGCCAATATTAGAAATCAAAATTAAAAATCAATATTAGTTCAAAGATTTTCTGAATATTAGTTGTATCTTTCATGTCAATGGTTGTTATTAACTGTAGTATTATGCTATTGATCTAGATCATAGGTTCTCAAAGTGGGTGCTCCCACCCCCCAGGTGGGCGTCGAGAGGGTCCAGGTGGGTGCTGGTGTCTGAGGGGGTGGTAGAGGGAAAGGAGGCATTGAGAGAAAGGCAGTGGATTAGGGGACGCTTATAATAATATTAAATATCAAATGATTCTTGATATATATAAATTAGTAAAATATAAAATTTTAATTTTTACATAAAAATAGGGGTGGAGGTGCTGAGAGTATTATGGGGCCATAAGGTGGGGCAGTGGCCATGAGGTGGGGCAGTGGCCCCAAAAGTTTGAGAACCTCTGATCTAGATATTTAAACAGAAGTTTTAGCTTTCATATGTTACTTGTTTCAGTCTTTAAACTGCAGCCATGCTGGGGCAATTCTTTGGAGAATTTTGGTCAAATACTCCAGTATTTTTTGCTTTTTAAGCCTATTACTTATTTTATAAGTTCTTTTTTGCTGAATTGGTAAGGTATGGGGACATAAACACACCAACATGTGTTATCAAGTGGTGGTGGGGACAAATACAGACACACACACACACATGTAGTTATACACAGCCTCTCACACTCTCACACATATACACACATCCACACACACACACACATGCATACATAAATACACTGAACACACATCACTCCACATAATGCATGCACTGGTTTACTTATACACTTACACACACATACTCTCATATGCACACACAGGTTCACATAATTTTAAGCTTGCCACCCATACATTCACGTGTGCTCACCCCGGTTCACACACAGACACTCACACATACTATTCTTATATACTTACATAAGCTTCCACACCCCAGTTCAGTGACGTCATTGTTATTGTTTCCTTCTCCCTTTCAGCCACCCTCTTTCTTTCAGTCAGTTTATCATGTTAAACTGTTAATCCCTACATACTTTTTCTCTCTCTCATTTTTTACTTCCTCCCTTGATTTTTTCCCCCCTCTCATCCCTTTCTTTCAAAGAACATAAGCTTAATATGTCACAGACTTTATCTGTCTTCCCAGGCATCATAATAATACTTGTTGTTCCATCACTTGTCTTTGTCTTTTGTTTTCTGTACATTTGAACTAATGACCCTTAATGGTTGTCTTCGTGGATTGTTTACTCTGTACGTCCTCTCTGCTGTTGTTCGTTCGTTCGAAACCCTAATACTCCACAAATGTTATATTTTTAAAATTTCTGGATGCTGCTGTCTTTTGAAGTTTTCTTATCTTGTCATTGAAAGCACAAAATAGGGAGTAGTAAAACAGTCGGTAACTGATGAGGAGTAACCTTCTTTTGGTATTTTGTCCTGTACTTATCTCTAGTTTGTTGTAAACTCCATCTCCTCGGTAGTTTGGTTCTTTTCTTTCCTTGCTCCCTTCTCCTTTCCTTCTGCTGTACTTTCTGGTCTGTCTGCTGATGTTTCCTTCACAATTTTTTGCGGGGAGGGGCCTCATTCTAATTTTTCTTTTTGGTACACTTGGAGCTGACGTGGCCCTTCTCTCCACACTTGAAGCATTGGGGCCTACGTCCCTCCACAGGCACTCGTATTGTCAGCCCCTCCCCTACAAACACTCTATCTGGTAAATTTTCCAGAGTTTGGTTTGCCCCTTGAATTATGGAGTGGTTGGTGTTAGGAAGAGAATATATGCATGTGTGTATGCATACACACACACACACACACACACATGCACATGCACACACACACATACATGCACACAAACACACATACACACACAATCATGATAATGCAGCTAAAATATTGTAACATTATATAAAAATTAAATGAATCAATGCCTATGTTTTGATGAGATGAAAATTATTGTTTCAAGAATTCATGAAGGAAGTTATAAGTTAGAATACTTACTGTAAACTATTTGCAGGAGACAAAGTAAAATGAAAATGCAATTCATAATCTGAAAGTAAACAAAATATTTGAATGATTTTTTGAAAATAGAGAAAATATATAACTTTTTATTGAAAGTCGGAACAGTTACACTCAGTACTTAAAATTTCCTATTAGAAATATATGTACCTTTTCTTTTCTACTCTAGACACAAGGCACGAAATTTTGGGGGAGGCGGCCAGTCGATTAGATCGACCTCAGTACGCAACTGGTACTTAATTTATCCACCCCCGAAAGGGTGAAAGGCAAAGTCGAACACAGCAGAATTTGAACTGAGAATGTAAAGACAGACGAAATACCGCTAAGCATTTCGCCTGGCGTGCTAACGTTTCTGCCAGCTCACCACCTTACAAATATGTGTACCTGTGTGCTAATGAGGGACCTTCTACATGATTGTCTGACCTGGTAGAAATAGCAGTTAAGTCTCTCTCGACTCTAACCATACCATCTTAAAACAGGAAAAGCACATTGGATAATGTTGTTACAGGTACACTATGTTTAAAAAACATGGGATTTTTTAATTTAATTCTTTTACTTGTTTCAGTTATTTGACTTCAGCCATGCTGGAGCACTGCCTTAAAGGGTTTTAGTCAAACAAATCGACCCCAAGACTTATTTTTTTAAGCCTAGTATTTATTTATTCTATTGGTTCCTTTTGGTGAACTACTAAGTTATGGGAATCTAAACACACCAACACCATTTGTCAAGCAGTGATGGGGGGACAAACACAGACACAAAGACACACAC
>NC_068992.1:8833629-8835166 GCF_001194135.2 Octopus bimaculoides
CAGACTGGAGCCTGGTGTAGCCATCTGATTCACCAGTCTGCAGTCAAATCGTCCAACCCATGCTAGCATGGAAAGCGGGCGTTAAATGATGATGATGATGTATGTATTGTTATGTATTGCAAGAAATAGCTGGGTGGTTTTTCTCTAACATTTTATATGGTTCAACCTACTCAAGTTAATGTGTGAAAAACAAAATAGGAATTTTAAAAGAAGTTTTTATAAAACTAGTTTTTGAACATTGAATAGTAATGAGATGGGGGTCAACCAGAATAAAATAGTAATGAAAGGGGTCTGTAGATAAAAAAATGGCTGAGAACTCCTGAACCCTTCAAGGTTGTGCCACAGCATGTCTGCAGTTCAATGAACGAAACAAGCAAAAGAAAAAAGATAAAAAGAAGTAAATGGAGGAAATAAGGAACCACAACTTACTGGTTAATTAAAAATATAATTTCCACAAATGCAGCAACGACTCCGAATCAATGCAGCGTCAAGTTAAATGTTGTTGTTTTTTGTTTTTTTTATCCTTTATATTCTGATTTCAAATCTTGTTAGAGTCAGTTTGCTTGTTAGATCTTCCACTGGTTTGATAAACTAATTCAAATGAAGAGTGTGGAATCAATATGTATGTGCTACACGGCTACATCTAATCCACTCCTAACAAGTTTTGGGCTTGGATTTAAAGTGAGATATATTTGGTCAATAAAATTGTATGAGCACATATGTGTGTAATTTTAGTGTATTGGTGTGGCTTTAATTATGTGTATGCGTGTGTGTGTGTGTTGTGTGCGTGTGCATGTGTGTGTGTGTGATGTGAGTTTGTTATGTAGGCAATTATATATGAATATAAGCATGTGTATTCATTCACACATAGATATATGTATGTGTATGTGTAAGTAATTCACTTGAATATTAACTGAGAGCAGGAAGTTCTTTAAAGTGACAAACGGCTTTGAAAATTCACTTCAAAAACAATCCTTAGTATTCTTTTTTTTTTTTTTGTATAAGATTTACAAATCTTCCCATGGATGTTCCTGTACAATATCTGTTTGGTAATTTGTTTATTCAGAGATTGTCTGTTGCCACTAAAACAATGAAACTATGACAATGATGTTAGCCATAAAACAAGTTGATAAAATAAGTCAACTTCATCAACCCTCAGAGGTCAACTGGTACTTATTTTATCAACCCCAAAAGGAAGGAAGGCAAAGTTGACCTTGGTGCAATTTGAATTCAAAACATGAATATGAATGAAATGCTGTGAACCATTTTGTCTGCTGTGCTATCAATTCTGCCATCTTGCCACCCGATTGTTAATGTTAATATTAACATCATTCTTAAGATAATGTAAACAAACTCATATTCATGCATAACCTTTTTGGTAAGCAGAGCAGTTTCTACCAGGTCATAGTGAAGGTATACTCATCCAGTAATTCTATGGTTGTATGGAAGACAATATTTCTCAGGACATTCACAATAAGTCTATAAGATTTTTACCTCTTTTTTTAAGAACTTGATTGATGTATTTATTTTGGCTGCT
>NC_068992.1:8835501-8838864 GCF_001194135.2 Octopus bimaculoides
ATATTGCATCCACTATATCCTCCAATCCCACCCCTGCCCCAAAATAAAAAGATGAAAAAGTTTTTCCAAGCCACAGGTTCACAATGCCAGTTTCCTGGATTCTGGAACATGTCTGTTCCTTCCCTGGGTGGGACATTGGTCTGTTGCAGGATTACTCATTTTTACCAGCTGAGAGGAGTGCAGAAATATGAAATGAAGTGCTTTGATTAAGAACATAACACATCACCTGGTCCAGGAATTGAAATCAGAATCTCATGATCACGAGTGCAACACTCTACCATGAAGCTACACACTTCCACTCTCTATATATCAATATGGTACAAATGTATGTTATAATTATTGGAGAAATTTTACACCCTAATTCAAGAATCAAGGTCACTGTATACAAGATTTAAAATTTGAAGACACAGCAAGCACAGGGCAAAATGCTACATAAATTTTACTCGCAAACCAGCTACCTGCCATTGGTTTTGAAAAGTGGCCTCTTTTGATCGTCAGAAAATAGTATAACACACAATCAGTACTTATCATCTCCTCCTTATTTACAACAGCATCAACAGATGGCAGTGAATCTCATCACTTGACTATTATTACTAGATAATAAGCCAAGTACTAGTTACAATTTCATCTAGCATCTCGTTTGCACCATTCCAAAATAGTCATGAAATTCTAGCTTGTGAGTGATAATCAACTTTATACATACATGGGTAACTGTTATACACTCGTGAGTACTTATGTAAGAACATGTGCATAATTCAAAACTGGCTGAGTTAGTGTTGATGTGTGTGTGTGTGAGAGAGAGAGAGAGAGAGAGAATATATATATAGGTGCAGCAGTGGCTGTATGGTAAGTAGCTTGCTCACTAACCACATGGTTCTGGGTTCAGTCCCACTATGTAGCACCTTTAGCAAATGTCTTTTGGGCTGACCAAAGCCTTATGAGTGGATTTGGTAGTCAGAAACTGAATGAAGCCCATCGTGTATATATATATATATATATATGAAAGTATATGTGTGTGTGTATATGTTTGTGTGTGTGTGTTTGTCCCCCTAACATTGCTTGCCAACTGATACTGGTGTGTTTACATCCCTGTAACTTAGCGGTTCAGCAAATCAGACCAATAGAATAAGTATTAGGCTTACGAAGAATAAGTCCTGGGGTTGATTTGCTGAAGTAAAGGTGGTGCTCCAGCATGGCCGCAGTCAAATGACTGAAACAAGTAAATGAATAAAAGTATAAAAGAATAATATATATATATATAGTTATGGTATATTCTGTTAAGAATGTTGTAGAGTACAGTTTAAAGCTTGTCAACCTTCAGATTTACCCCATGCTTTCCAGGTTTGCATTTATGCATCTGTCGTGTGTGAAGAGATAATTGAAAGAATTGGAGTCAACAAGAAGGAGTACGGGTTGGGCATTTATTTTTAAATCACTATAATTGTTTCCATGCAACATAGTTCTCAAGGTGTGCAAGTACTTAACTATGTAACTGCTTCCCTGCATTGTAAGATCTAGTTGTGTTTCCTCAGGTGATATGTAAATATTGTCTTTGTAAGTTTATATTCTTAGCTTCAAGTCATTGAAAGCAAGGACACTTGTGCTATAGCATTGTTTCAATTTGACATAGTACTCTCCATTGATGGTGTGGCCGTTTTTAAGATAGTTAAAAAACACGATTCCTTTTGCATCCCAAAAAACTGAGGCCATTACATTCTCTGCAGATGAAATGACCTTGGCTTTTTTGGCATAAGTGAGGAGGAGCGTTTTCACAGCACGTATTGTCTTGTCTTCGATTCAAAGAGATGAAACCAACATTCGTCCTCGGTTAGCAAATATTCAAGGAAACCCAGCTGGATCTGCCTGAAACAATGTCAGATTTTCCCGTGATGTGATCAACCTGGTGTGCTTTTCATCAGGTGTCAAAAGATATGGCACCCACCCAGCAGAAACCATTGTCATGCAAAGTTCATCGTGTAGAATGTTTCCAGCTCTCTCACGAGATTTGCTAACAGCATTGGCTATTTGATGTTTTGTCAATCACCTGTCATCCATCAGCATATGGTGAACACAACTATATATTCCTTAGTGGTGGCAGTTCCAGGAAGTCCAGACCTTGAGACATCTTCAAGACTCCCCATTCCCCTCCTAAATTCAGTTACCCCGGTGTTGCACTGTTGATAAATCTGGAGCATCGTCTCCTAGTGTAGTAGCAATGTCAACATGAATGTCCTTGGGGACTGAGCACCTCATAATAAATATTTGTTATGCTGTTATTCAATTTATCCAGCGTTTTTCGTTTTATTGAAGAGAATTGATTCGTACGGGATAGGGTTACCCAATGATGGTGGCCCTATCACCTACAAGCTCATGGCCGACATGTAAACTAATGTTCTCATCCCTTTCCAGCACAAGTTTTATATATATTTTTGTTTGAGAGGTGGTGTCAGAGTGAAACTAGATGACCTTCGAAGGCCGTCTGCGCTGATCTCAATCTGCTGTCTCTGAAGAAATGATTTCCTTTTTTAGACCAGTCAAGTATCCCAAATGCTAGTACTATTACTGTATAAGTTTTAGGTCTTGTAATAAAAGGAGAATTCAGACTGCCATGTTGTGTATGTATGAATACATATACATGCACTCACAGCTCCGTGTGTATGTGTGTGCATGCGTGCGTGTGTGTGTGTGTGTGTGCGTATCTTTCGCCGATGATTATCAACTAAAACAGCTGCTGCTCGTCAACAATGCTTTAAGTTTATATTTGTTCGGCGCCATGTTACACAATTCCTTGGTTGCTCTCACCATCAGGATGTGAGGGAATCTGGGATTGGAAAGTTGGACTGAAATATAAAACAAATGAAATCATATGTTAATAGCCACTCATGCACTTCAAACGGCACTCCTTAATTTGTTCAAAAAGCGATGAAGTTGTAAGGAACGACCGTGCGAAATCATAAAAGGAGAAATGGTGACGAATGGAAAAACAGAGGACTCCTTTTATTTAAACGCGTCGCACGGTCGAACACACAATAATATATCAATAAGGATGATATACATGATATGTTATACGACGATAACATAGATGACCAGTAATAAAAGACCACAACCGTATAAGATGAATAACAGAGATATTTATTGTAGCGTTAAAGATGTATGTCTGTGTGAGAGTGTGAATGCGACATATAAGAACATTATCAAAGACAGGCCGTCATACAAAGAAAAGTATGTATGTGAGTGATACATGTATGTGTATGTGAGTTATTACAGCAAATAGAAAGAGTCAATAACACGTGAGCAATTATACCAGTTCTTTAGTACACTGTAGGAAAAGTTCTGTATGTGAAGTGAGTTGGCTGAGTGTGG
>NC_068992.1:8839410-8840981 GCF_001194135.2 Octopus bimaculoides
TGGTACACGGAACAGTCTCTATAGAGAAACTGGACTGAGACAAATTTGTTGGGTATGAGTTAAAGCTATTTATAACAAACTATCGGCTCACCAGTAGGAAAACACTATCACGTGACCTTATTAAGGGCTGTGATTGGTCAGTTTGCGTTCTGGCGGGAACGGTTCGAAGAAGTTGCCGATTCGAATAATGATCAGTCACGTGATGACAAGGAATGGGTTCTCTACTACGCTCGCATTTATTTATATTTAAATGAGAAGATTGTATGTAATGGCGATAGTAGTTTGTATCTAATCGCGGGAGGTAGTTTCACTACAAAGTCATCAACAAACATATATTTAAGTAGTCCGAATTAAGACAACGCCAATATAAATGCACCAATTAGAAATTGACGAATATTAGACTTGTTAGTTTAAAGAGAGATTTTCCAACTTCAACTGTCTATTTTAAACAACACTCAATAATTCATGCATTAAAATAATTTCTTTAATTATAAAAAAAAAAATAAAAAAATTAGAAAAAGGGAAAACAACAACTCATTAGTGTTGGGGAATTTCCTGTTTCAGATTTTTGTCTTTTGTATAGAAATATATTTCGTTTGACATTTGAAGTCAATAATCATATTTATTTGCATTTGAAAATAGTAACTACTTCACTTTGAAATTTAAAACAAATGATGTTGTTTAGTTTCACACTTAACATACATAACCATCAATTTATCATACTTAATATATATATAACGTTGACAGGCCAGTTACTGCAGTTTTTATACAAGAAAAAAATCTCTTATGGACGTTCATGCTGTTTAAAAATATTATATCAGTGAGACAAAAAATTGTTCCGAGAAGTTTAAACAGCATCCGGTGTTTTCACTAGCCGCTGCTGGAACGACTTTTCCTTTCCCGTTGACATACATACATACATACATACATAATACATACTTTACGCTACCCAATCCATTTAAATCATCCCTTACACGAATTTCTCGCTCGCACTAAACAGCGTAAACTCCACTCACTCCTTCATTCCGTCACACCCAATGTCACCTGCATCTAACGAAGAGGACTGCTTCACCGACCTGGGCCGCCGACCATCCCACTAGACGCCAGCTCCTGGCCAGTTCCAAGAAGTCGATCATTTTGCGGGCATCTGCCAACGTGTTGTGAACCGGTTTAACTTTCGCAGATGTCCCCAACATCTGAACATCTCCCCAGCAAAGACATCATAAAACCGGTCGACAAAGGTGGAGCCATGGTGGTGTGGTGCGTAGAGCTCTACAAGGCTGAAGCTCTCCGCCAACTTCAAGACACCTCCTTCTATTGCCCTCTTCCCTCCAACCCCACGCCTAGCTACTAACAGACAGTGTCCTCCACTACCCATGACCTCATCTCCTCCTCCCGTTTCCCTCCCACCGTTTCCAACTTCAATGTCCACACTCCTCGCACCCCGACCATCTACTACCTTCCCAAAATCCACAAGCCCTACAACCCTGGTCGCCCCATCGTCTCCGCCTGTAACTGCCCCATGAAACTGATCTTGAAATACCTCGACCGTGTCCTTGCCCCCCCCCCCC
>NC_068992.1:8840991-8843034 GCF_001194135.2 Octopus bimaculoides
CTCTCCCTTCACACATCCACGACATTAACCATGTTCTTCATTTTTCAACTCTTTCTCCTTCCCTGCTCGCACCTCTAAACTTCTCTTCACTCTTGATATCAAGAGTCTATATACGGTGATCCCACACAACGAAGGACTTCTTGCGCTCAAACACTTCCTAGACCTTCGACCCAACCCTCAGCCTGACACGTCCACACTTCTTCGTCTAGCTGAACTTGTTATCTCCCTCAACTGCTTCTCGTTTGCAGGGGAGTTTTACCAACATCTCTCAGGAGTGGCCATGGGAACGAGAATGGACCCCAACTATGCAAACCTGTTCGTTAGCTACGTGAGACCCAAATATTTTCAAGATTCACTAGTCTCACTCCCGAACTATACGGTTGTTATATTGATGACTGTATCGGTGTGACCTCGCTTTCCTGCGAACAACTAGACTGCTTCCTGTTTTCATCCCGCAAAAATAATAGTGCCCCCCTCCTTCGGAATATTCTGGAGCACCTTTAAGCATCAAAGTCTGTCGACGAGACTGTCCCTACATCCTTAACAACCTCCGCTATTCACTATTTCCATCCTAACACGACATCAGTACTGTTGCTGTTGGCACTCCGTCGCTTACGACGTCGAGGGTTCCAGTTGATCCGATCAACGGAACAGCCTGCTCGTGAAATTAATGTGCAAGTGGCTGAGCACTCCACAGACACGTGTACCCTTAACGTAGTTCTCGGGGATATTCAGCGTGACACAGTGCGACAAGGCTGACTCTTTGAATTACAGGTACAACAGAAACAGGAAGTAAGAGTGAGAGAAAGTTGTGGTGAAAGAGTACAGCAGGGTTCGCCACCATCCCCTGCCGGAGCCTCGTGGAGCTTTAGGTGTTTTCGCTCAATAAACACTCAACGCCCGGTCGGAGAATCGAAACCGCGATCCTATGACCGCGAGTCCGCTGCTCTAACTACTGGGCCATTGCGCCTCCACCGACATCAGTACTATATAAATACGAAAACGAAACGTAAATGAGTAAAGAGAAATAACTCAGACTGGCAATTGACGTGTCTGAACAATAAAAGATGAACGAGAGTATGTTAATTATATCATATAACATACAAAATAGAATATTGATTTGTGGAAATTATCACCGCTTCTAGGAATTGTAAAAGAATCGCTTGGGGATAATTAGGGCTGGCTCCAAAGGAGCATGGGAAGTAATCTCAAGAAATGTAGACCTCTAAAATGGACGTATATATCTTTGCATATGGGACTATATACATACACACATACGGGTAGGTGCATTATCTCCCTTGCATCGAGCTGCGCGGACAAGTACACACACACACACACACACACACACGCACACATAAGGGCACAGTAGGACGAGAAGGAAGGGACGTTATATAGTGTTTAGCATACTAATATTGGCATTGTTATTAATATTAGTATTTAAGGCGGCGAGCAGGCTGAGTAAAATGCTTAGCTGCATTTCGTCCGTTTATACGTTCTGATTTCAAATTCCGACATCTTTGCTTCTCATCCTTTTCGGGGTCGATAAAATAAGCAGCAATTGAGCCCTGAGGTCGATATAATCGACTCACGCATTCCCCTAAAATTTTTTGGCCTAGTACCTATAATACGAAAGAAAGGAATATTAGTATTGTTTCATTAATAATATCAATAGGTGCAAGAGTGGCTGTGTGGTAAGTAGCTTGCTTACCAACCACATGGTTCCGGGTTCAGTCCCATTGCGTGGCACCTTGGGCAAGTGTCTTCTACTATAGCCTCGGGCCGACCAAAGCCTTATGAGTGGATTTGGTAGACGGAAACTGAAAGAAGCCCGTCGTATATATGAGGCCAGGATGATGCAAGCAGGGCTCAAGAGATATTTAAGGAAAAATGTAAAGACTGAGAAGGTGAATGACAAGGACCTTTTTGTGTGCACAGTCTGTGACAGACCATGTCTGTCCTTGGCTGGCCTCAAATCTCACCTGCGAACCCATGGAAAACAAACCTCATCCAGCTATTCTGATTATATGTCTGTGCACACGTTTG
>NC_068992.1:8843255-8845767 GCF_001194135.2 Octopus bimaculoides
TATATATATATATATATATGTATGTGTATGTGTATGTTTGTGTGTCTGTGATTGTCCCCCTACCATTGCTTGATGCTGGTGTGTTTATGTCCCCGTCACTTAGCGGTTCGGCAAAAGAGACAGATAGAATAAGTATTGGGCTTACAAAGAATAAGTCCCGGGGTTGATTTGCCCGACTAAAGGCGGTGCTCCAGCATGGCCGCAGTCAAATGACTGAAACAAGTAAAAGAGTAAAAGAGTATTACTAAAATATTAATAAAATAGACGTTACTAATGATTAGTATTAGTACTAAGATAGACAAACTATTACTTAGTGCTTGCCTTTACATGAACAGGCTGGTACTTGATATTGTTAGCAATATGGATAAGCCGGCGAGCTGCTAGAATCGTTAGCACACTGGGCAAAATGCTTAGCGGCATTTCGTCCGTCATCACGCTCTGAGTTCAAATTCCGGCGCGGTCGACTTTCCCTTTCATCATTTCGAGATCAATAAAAGAAGTAGCAGTTAGACAGTGGGGTCAATACAATCGACTTAACCACTCCCTCAAAATTGCTAGCCTTATGTCAAATTTCGAAACCAATGTGGATAAGGCAACGAGCTGCTAGAATCGTTAGCACGGCGGGCAAAATGTTAAGCGGCATTTCGTCTGTGTTTATGTCCTGAGTTCAAATTCCACCGTGGTCGACTTTGCCTTTCATCTTCTCGAGGTCAATAAAATAAATACCAGTTGAACACTGGGTCGAGACAATTGATTTATTCTCGTCCCCAAACTTGCTGGCCTCGTACCAAATTTAAAACTATTATAAGTAATATGGAGAGAATATTATTAGGTCGTCCCATGAATAATGCGGTTTTTTTCAATTGCATTAACTAAAAGTCGGAGGGGGATGGGATAAACTATTGCATCAACTTGATGTAAAAGCAGGTAATAATTTTACCTTGTCTATATTCTTAGTGCAAGTTTTAAAGAGTGCAGTTCAATTTTAACAGTTATTTTTTCAGAGCTATAATGGAAATGACAAAGCAGCATATTCGGCATATTTTGTTTTATGAGTTCAATAAAAGCAACAACGCAACGGAAAATGCGGGGAATATTAATGCAGTATATGGGGATCGGGCAATAAGCGTAAGCCAGTGTCAACGGTGGTTCCAGATACTCCGAGCCGGAAACTACAGCCTAGAAGACGAGCCTAGTCCTGGAAGATCTATAGAGCTCGACGGTGAAGTCCTGCAAACCCTGGTGGAACAAAATCCCATCGTAACTGTTGAGAAACTAGCAGAGAAGCTTGGATTTAGTCTGTGCTCTTCTTTGCTGCCACGTCTCACGAATGAACCTTTTTGGGACCGAATAGTGACTGGTGACGAAAAATGGGTTCTCTAAAAAAATATCAAGCGCCGAAGACAGTGGTTAGTGAAAGGAGAAACACCGGCACCCCAGTCTAAAGAAGGTCTTCACCCACGTAAGGTGTTGTTATCTGTTTGGTGGGATATGAAAGGTTTAGTCCACTTTGAACTTTTAAACCCAAACCAAACGATAACAAAGGAGATCCACTGCGAGCAGCCTGAGCGGCTAAAGTCAGCGCCAGAAGGAAAACGACCATCTTTGGTTTCAAGACAAAAGCTGTTCTTCCATCAGAATAATGCTCGGCCACATACAGCGAGGATGACATTCCGAAGGCTGGATCAGTTTGGATGGGAAACGATGCCCATTCACCATATTCACCGGTCATTGATCCATCTGATTATCATTTATTCCACAGACTTCAAAACTATTCGGATGGAAAAATATAAATTCTGTAGGCGAGGTCAGAGTAATACGGGGGGAGTATTTTACGTCACGGACAAATGAATTTTGGAAGAGGGTCCTTGCAAGTCTACCAGATGGATGGAAGAGCGTTGTAGAAAATGAAGGAGAGTATATTTTAGATTTAAAAATGAACTTTGTTTGCCTTAATTTTAGAAATAAAGAAGTATAAAAAAAGAAACTGCATTATTTATGGGATGACCCAATATTTAGTATTTGTATCCTGATGGTCAGTACTATTATTCTAGGTTTGTATATCAATTATCTCGTTCTGTGTAGGTCGATTGTTAGAAAGAGTGAAAGAGGTAGCGTGGAAGCGATAATGTGTTACGGTAATGAAAGAGAAACTGAAGTAGAAGGTGGGGGGAGGATGTGAAGAAGGAAGGAGTACTAGTAGTAGTAGTAGTAGTAGTAGTAGCAAGCTAGCAGAAACGTTTGCACGCCGGGCGAAAAGCTTAGCGGTATTTCGTCTGTCTTTACGTTCTGAGTTCAAATTCCGCCGAGGTCGACTTTGCCTTTCATCCTTTCGGGGTCGTCAAATTAAGTACCAGTTATGCACTTGGGTCGATATAATCGATTTAACCTCTTTGTCTGTCCTTGTTTGTCCCCTCTATGTTTAGCCCCTTGTGGGCAATAAAGAAATAAGTAGTAGTAGTAGTAGTAGTAATAGAAGAAGAAGAAGAAGAAGAAGAAGAAGAAGAAGAAG
>NC_068992.1:8846236-8846696 GCF_001194135.2 Octopus bimaculoides
GAAGGAGGAGGAGGAGGAGGAGGAGGAGGAGGATAAGAAGAAGAAGAATGGAGTCAACTGTTAATGCAGTGTCTTAAATGTAGATTTGAAAGGACGTTGAACCGATGGTGGTGTTGTAATATAGCAGGAGAGTAAAGTTTGTAGAGGTCCTTTAACATGGTTACTATCTTGACAGCTGACATTTAAGACAGGACAAACGTTGACAGAACAAAACCTATGAACAAAAACACCAACACACACACACACACACACAAATAGTCATACATACGTGTGCATGCACACACATATGCACACGCAAATACATACAAACACGACTTGTAAATATGTATGTGCATATATATGTATGTGTATATATATATATATTGTATAAATGTATATACACATGTCTATACACACGCACACACAAACACACACACACATATATACATATATATGTATATATATATGCATATATATATAT
>NC_068992.1:8847438-8849756 GCF_001194135.2 Octopus bimaculoides
GATCATATAATAATATAAATAATATATAGATATATGCATATATCCGTATGTATGTATGTCCGTCTCTCTCTCTCTCTCTCTCTCTCTCTCTCTCTATCTATCTATCTATCTATCTAGCTATCTATCCGATCATCCATCGATCAATCGATCCATCCATCCATCTGTTCATCGATCTATCTATCTATCTATCTATCTATCTATCTATCTATCTATCTATCTATCTATCTACCTATCGTCATAGGACGTCATAAGACTTGAAAAACTTTCGAGAATACTTGAAATGATAATGTTTTTGGAACGGTGAATCAGGAAGCAAATAATGTTATGAATAATGACGTGTAAATTTGGGGTCCAGCAATATTTAGAGGATATGTGTCACGAGTGCCACCAAGAGCTTTCCATTTTTCTCTCTCCAGAAGTGCTTTTTTCTTTTTTTTAATCCAATATTTACAATTTTATGTGCTTTGAGATTCACTGTTTTTCCCACAAAAAGAGAATTATACAAACATGCACACATACGTACATACATTCATACACACACTCACACATGCACATATATAGTTGTATATATATCCTGGTCTGCTCGTGTGACTGTCTGACGGTCTGCCTCTGTCTAACTGTCTGTCTGTCTGTCTAACCTCCTCCCTGTCAGAATGTTGACAATATTTATTAACAAGTGCAAGTTATTATTGTTGCTAGACTTTACAGGTGTCATTTTTCTTTACATATTTTTGTTTGTTTGTCATCCAAGTCATATCACTATAAAAAATGCAATGCCGTCAAGGAGAGAATTTTCATGAAAGCGTGTAGAGTAAGAAAGATTATTTCGAATAGTTTAATTAAAATAGCAAGTTTAAAAAACCACGCGAAGAGTTATAGTAAAAAACAGAAAATGTTAGTATCTTCGTTGGTTACCTGGATGATAGGTGTGGAAGGCGTTAGTAAAAGTGTTAGTAGAGGACGTTGAATGTAGAAGGGGTAGGAGATAGACAGAGATAGAGAGATAGATAAAGAGTGGAAGACAGGGTAAGAGAGGGAGAGAGAGAGAGATAGTATAAGGGGAAAGCAGCATAATTGCAGGTATAAAGATGCATTTGGTTAATGAGATTGTAAGGTATGTGCCAGCTGGAGTAACAATACCAACTTCATTGTCACCCCCAACACCGTAAGTTAATTATTTTTGTGTTATATTATTTATTTATTTAATTAGTTTTCTTTGTAACTTTGTAACTTTCCTTACAAAGAAAATTGTCGAATGTCCACTTAGTCAATAAACAGACTGGAATTTCATTTATTTTTACCTTTACATTCATACATGGTGGAAGTTAATTCGTGACCAAGTAAGACCACTTCCTAAACTCAGTAAAGTCGGTGCAAATGTTCCGAGAGTCCAAGAAGTTTCTGTGCGTGAATTTGTTTTGAGTGGATAATGTGTTGCACATCTCTGAACCCACTTATCGTTGCAATCAACTATAAAACCAGTGATGCAACAGGCGTTGAGACGACCACAAAAGGCAGTTTAGATTGTTTTGTTTTTTTGTATGAATTTACTTTTTAGAAGAAAATTCTAGTGAGAACTAAGGGATCTTTCACTACAAAGGCGTGGTTTACATGTTAATTAAATTCACTGTGGGGACCTTAACAGGTGTTACTACTCAGATTCAGAGTTTTCTAAGTTTTGTAAGTACATACATACAACTATACACTCAGGCATATATGTGTTTGTATACATACCTCTGTATATGTATATATGTATGTATGTATGTTTTCAAATAAAGGTATTTTATGTATTGTTGTCAAAAAGATACCTGTCGATGATTACGGTCATAGTTTGAAATTATCTATCGCACGCAGACATCTATCTATCTATCTATCTATCTATCTATCTATCTATCTATCTATCTATCTATCTATCCGATCATCCATCGATCAATCGATCGATCCATCCATCTGTTCATCTATCTATCTATCTATCTATCTATCTATCTATCTATCTATCTACCTACCTACATGTCCTCTATCTGTTTGCCTAACCAGAAAGATAGACAGACAAGTAGAGAAAGGGAGACAAAGAGAGAGAGAGAGAAAAAGAGAGAAGGAGAGAAAGAGAGAGAAAGAGAAAAAGAAAGAGAGATAATTAGACAGATAGATAAATATATGCATATGCGTATGTCAGTATCTATGTAATGCATGTATATGTGTGTGTGTGTGTGTGTGTGTGTGTGTGTGTGTGTGCATGTAATGTATGTACTCTTTGAAGTATTATGCACACACACACACACGCACACACACACTATATATATATATATATATATATA
>NC_068992.1:8851017-8856017 GCF_001194135.2 Octopus bimaculoides
ACATATACATATAGGCGGGTCGGTGTTGTAAAAAGTTTACTTCCCAACCACTTGGTACTGGGTTCAATTCCACTATAACATTTTTGTATCAGTAAAGAAATTCTTCAATTTATTTATTATTGGCGATGAGCTGGTAGAATCGTCAGATCGTCGGACAAAATGTTTTGCCGTATTTCGTTCGTCTTTACATTCTGAGTTCAAATGCTGCCAAGGGTGAACTTTGTCTTTCACCCCTTTCAGTACCGGTTGAGCACAGGGGTTGATGTAATTGATTAGACCCATCCCCTGCCACCTCCTACAAATTTCAGGTCCTTTCGGGGTCGATAAATTAAGTACCAGTGAAACACTGGGGTCGATATAATCGACCAGTCCTCTCCCCACAAATTTCAGGCCTTGTGTCTATAGTAAAAAGGATGATTATTATTTGACGGAGCTAACAGTCCTGGATCAAGCGCAGATCCAGAAAGAGCGCTTGGCACCTTAAGTGTCGGCAAGCGCTCACAGCTTTCTGCCAGTCGGGCAACGCGGTCGGTGGAAATTCCACTATGGAGTTCCATAGGGAATTAGTGGATGGAAAGAGCTACGACGTCCTCGGGGAAACTCTAAGCGTCGGGAGGGATCAATTAACTGGTCTTTTCCGGAGGACTTTCGGGCCGAGACCTATGGATAACTTCCCGAAATCCTTGGCCTGACAGTGGTACCGGGGGCTCTGCCGGTTCGAGACAAGCTCTACAGACACAGAAGTACTGTCAGATGGATTTGTCCGAGGTGTGCGTAGGGCGACGAAACCGCCCTGCATGCACTTGTCCAGTGTCCGTGCATTATTGACTTGTGGAGCTTTGTTGAACAGCTGTTGTCGAGTGTAGGATTGTTCTGGTTATCAGCCAAGTCCATCGTGAAGATCACCCCGCTACCTTTCTTTGGCCGGGAAGGAAAGGCAATTCTTCTCTGTCTGGTGGCTATGGCGAAAGAGGCAGTGTTGTGGACGAGATTGAAAGGACTGAAGACAGATACTTTCCTCTTCGGTCAAGCCTTCATTGACTCTTTCAAGTGGAACTTGAAAAAGACCATGAGAGTAGATCGGGAAATCCTGAGCTAGTAAATTTGTTGAAAGGTGGGTGAATGTAGCGAGGATGGCCCGTGTGAATGGGCCCACTCTGCACTTTCGTTTGTAAACCGGAGGATTTGAGAAGGAGAGAGATGCCTGCTGTTCAGTTTCCAGGCTTCTATTCTACTCCGATCTTGTCTTAAAGTCTTCACTTTATTTTGTAGTCGCCTTTTCCATATATCCTCTTTTTTAATCTTTCCCTGTGAGATATCTAATCTTCTGGTGACTGCTACCCCTTCTGCATAGATCAGTAAATTAGTGTCTCCTATATTTTTAGCATCTATCCTACTGATAACAGAATCTACTTCCTTAGTCATATCTAGCAGCTTCCTTCTGTTGGTACCTTTTAATGCTGGCAATCTTTTTCTTACTTCTTTGCTCATTACTTCCAGCAAATCATCTAAAATCTTCTAATCTTCCTCAATTAACGCTAGTTGTCCCCTCCTTATTGGTAGCACTATTATTATGTTTTCCTTTAGATACTTCTTTGGTTTGAGCTGTAGTTGCAAAGCGAGCTTCTTAACAATAAACCCGTGCCTGCACCCATCTTGGTTTTCTCCGAACTTACTTAACGTTTTACATTATTCGTTATGAAGTAACACATAATATTGTATTAAAGTCATTAATAAAAACATTGTTAGACTGTTTATCTCCAGGCCAGCCCTTGTCGTGCAGATATCGTATAATGAAATGGATTCTAACCGAAATCATTCCGTCTTTTATTTCAGAGATACTGTATCTAGGAATACATCCATCAATGTTAGCTTTTGTAATAACTGATTCCAGCTGTTTGTTTGTTTGTTTGTTTGTTTGTTTCTTTGTTTCTTTGTTTCTTTCTTTCTTTCTTTCTAATTTTAATATTTTAATAGCGGTTTTCGTTGTGAAGGCCGCGAGCTGGCAGAATCGTTAAGCACGCCGAGCTTAGCGGTATTTCGTTCGTTATTACCTTCTGAGGTCAAATTCCGCCGGAGTCGACTTTGCTTTTCATCCTTTCGGGGTCGATAAAATAAGTACCAGTCGAGAACTGGGGTCAATGTAATTGACTTAACCCCATCCCTCGATCTTCCTGGCCTTATGCCAAAATTTGAAACCAATAGTGGTTTTCGTTGTTTAGTATCACCTTCTGTGTAGACCCTGATCAGAGACGTTCTGACCGTGACCATCCAATCTTTTCAGATGTGATTTATCTCAGATATAGTGAACGTAAGATTAAATTATCCAATGACCTTCCATTTTTAAAGAAGCAGATAGAATATAATTTGAGGTCTGATTGGCAGAGTCGTTAGAAAGTTGGATAAAATGCCTCGCAGCAGTTTTGCGATACTCACCACCCACTCTGAGTTGAAATCCCACTTTGCGTTTTATCCTTTCGAAATCGATAAAAACATTACAGAAGTCCAGAGAAGTGGGTTGGCGCAATTGTTAGAGTATCGGATAAGATACATTTTGGTATCTGTTTCGGTGCTGTCCGTTCGGTCCCCTCGCTGAAAAGCGGTGACACCTCAGTTAAGAGTTGCGAATGACAAATAGCATGAGCAATTGGAAAAAACCAATGGAAACATTATTTCCTTGCTTTGATCGGAAGATTGACGAGCTTCTTTTCACAATAAAATGTATTTAAGCAGTAGTGTAGCTATGGAACGATGGGAGAACAAGGGAGAGGTTCGCTTCGAGCGGCGCTTTTGGGTCTGCTGTATAAGCGTACATAAGTTTGTAGGTCCGGTGGGGTGGAGCAGTGTGTCTACAAATTCAAGAGCCGCTCCGGGCGGCACATAGAAAACAGCTCAAAAGACCGAAAATAGTTTTAGAATAATTCATAAAACATTTTTGATAAAAGTAGCAACGTAAGCGTTTGTACTATGACTCTTAGGTTGTTAATTATAATACATAATTAGATACACGTCCTTACGTCAAACATGACGACAGTTATGTCAATGATAGAAAACGGCATATCCATTCAAAACAATGAAAGAAACCATTGATAAAATTCTTAAAGTCTTTGCTCTTGTTATTTATCAGAAAAATATGGCAGTAATTCGTCATTGTGATACTGCCTTTTACGTAAATGTTCACCATTCATAACACAATTTTTAAATACAAAAACGTATGATTATATATATATATATATAAAGGGTAAAGCCTCTCATCAGTTATGAATGTCTATGGGATGTACCTAGAAAGTTCCCTTCCGAGGTACAAGTCTAGGTAAGGTCCTTTTTTTTTATGGAAGTCTAGCACTCGCCCATGCATACCAGCCTTTCCTCTCCACGCTACTGATGTTATCCAAGGGAAAGACAGGTGACGTCGCAACTCATTTCTACAGCCGAGTGAACTGGAGCAACATGAAATAAAGTGTCTTGCTCAAGAACACAATACAAAGGTCGGTCCGGGAAAAACGTTTTCCTTTCAGGACTTTTTTCATTCGGGGGAACAAAAAAATGTTGTAGAGAGTATGAACGGGTGAATAGGGAGAATAGGTAAACAGAGTTATACCAGCTTTGGTCAAAAACTGTCTCACACTCAAGGCGGTGTGCAAAAGTGTATTGTCGTCATGAAACTATTACTCTCCACTTTGCCACTGGTCGGGGTGTTTTTGTCTCGCCGTGTCTCACAAACGCTTCAGAACTTCCAAGTAAAATGCCTGGTTAACAGTTTAACCAGGAGGAACAAAATCTGTGTAGACAATTCCTTTCGCATCGATGAAACAAATAAGACATCGTCTTGACATTGGACTTCACTTGACGCACTTTAGGGGGCGTGGTGAAATTGAATGCTTCAATTGACCTGATTGCTCCTTCGTTTCCGAGTCGTAGCCTTAGCACCAGCGTTCGTCACCAGTGATGACCTTCGAAAAAAGGTTTGGCTCAACTTCTCACCGTTGTTTCAGTTCACGATACACCTTCCGTGATAAGTGACTACTTTTGATCTTCAAGAGACAAGTGACTACTTTTGATCTTCAAGAGACAAGTGACTACTTTTGATCTTATAAATAAATTAAACAATAGGGTAAAAAATTGGATATTAATTAATATCAATTTAATACCAGGGAACAAGCACATTAAAAGAATCAGGGAGATTCAGAAAAAATATCTGAAATCTCAAAGGATTATTGTATATGTATATATAGAAATATATATAAAGTACAGCATGTCGTTTCCAAATTTCTGCAAAAAGAAAAAGCAAAATGGTGTTGTTACAATTTACGACATTTTTGTTTGTAGGCCTGTTCTATCAGAGATGATGTGGAGCTAAACAACAACAAAATTACAATTTCTAGCATTTGTACAAAGACACAGAGAGGACAAAAATCAATTAAGTGTGACCGCAATTCATTACTGGTACAATTATGATTGCCACTGGAAGGATGAAAGAGAGACTCGATTCAACCGAATTTAGCCATCCCAATTCTTAAAGTGTAACTTAAGATTTGATAAACTTCTTGTCATTGATAAATATATCTATTTGGACTTTGGTGATTCAAATGTCACCTTCTCGTCATACCACAAAAGGACTTTCTTTGTGAGAAGGTCTTTTTGTTTAAGCTGCTTGCTAGAAGGTGACTTTTATCGTCAGATTTTAAAGGTATGTATCTATGGTAGAGCACTCGCCGGTATCTGAGGGGTACAGTTTCGACTCCCGTGACCGCCTGCTGGCAACTTTTTCCATCTTATAAAGATAAATATTCAATCTCCTTCTGATGTTCTTACAGACTCAATGCATTCGAAATTTTGTTTCTTGTTTGTAAAATACCGAACTCAGTCGACGCTTCCAAATTTTGTTTATAAAATGTTGTCGCATTCGAAAATCTGTTATTTAGCTTTACAATTGACAACAATTGTTGTCAGGGGCCGTTTAGCTCAGTAGTAGCACACTCAGCCGGTATCTGAAGGAT
>NC_068992.1:8857386-8860685 GCF_001194135.2 Octopus bimaculoides
ATATATATATATATATATATATATATATACAGGGTTGGCCAAAATTCAATGACAGTAAATCAAACCCATTTTAGTTCCAAGATTTATTTATCTTTAACAACTGAATGGATGTAATAAAAGCATCTAAATACGAAACATCATTAAAATTGTTCAAACTGAAGTCCTTCTTGAGCGACATATTTTTACAGAATTACAAATGGTATTTTATGGAATTTTGATTTACTGTCGGGCGACTTTCGGCCAACCCTGTATATTATATTATCATCTATCTTTTATTATTTTGCCTTTCTATTCGTTTCAGTCATTTGACAGCAGCCATGCTGGGGCACTGCCTTGAAGAATTTTTGGTCAAATGAATTTTTAAACCTGGTACTTTCTCTATCGGCGTCTTTAGCCTGACTGCTAAGGGACATGACACATCAACGCCGGTTGTCAAACGGTGGTGGGGGACAAACACAAACACACACATATACGACGGGCCGTATGGTAGAAGACACATGTCCAAGGTGTCACACAATGGGGCTGAACCCGGAACCATGTAGTTGGGAAGCAAGCTTCTTACCATACAGAAACATACATACATATATATATATATATATATATATGTGTGTGTGTGTGTGTGTGTGTGTGTGTGTGTGTGTGAGATGAAGTTAAAATAATAGACCGAGAACACCACTCATATTGGAAGTGGGGCGTATCCTGTTAGTTCGATATCCATGTTTGAATACACAGAAGAAAAAAAGTAAACATAATTCGCCCCTAAACAGGGGGAATTAACGAAAAACAAACCTGCTAAAACAGGCAATGTGTCAAAAAGATAAAGAAAACAGCAAAAATTGGTAACAATTCAGCGAAGTGGTAACATTCCAATAACAACGGTAATTTAAAACGATACACCTACAATCAACATGGCAGCAGCAAAACAAATGACACGTCTGTTAAGTGGCAAGGCTTTAAAACAGAATAACTCACCTCAGACACAATATTATAAATACAGCCCCCCAACACACACACACATGACAGAAGTAAATAGACACCCCACAAAACATCGTTTCATGTTTAACTTGAAAAGGTTTATATTATCTATTAATTGACATTTTTATGTTTCAGGTTCTGTAAGTGACTGTTTAAACATGCCATGTACAAAAGAAGCCTTGGAACTGTCCGAATTTCAAAGAGGCTGTATAGTGGGTCAACCTGAAGGTGGACTTAGTCAACATAAACTCGCAAAAAAACATTGGGATCCCACTTTCTACAGTTAATTGAGTGATTGTGAAATTCCCCAGAGAGAGGAAAGAGTCCATATCATATTGCTCAGGTCGACCAGGACCCTCTGACAGGATCCTTTGCTCTGTTAAAAGAAGTGTGGAGGATAATCCACGCTGCGAGGCCTCTGACAGAGCAAAATATGTTGATGTCAGTCCCAGAACAACTGTCGGGTATCTTCACAAATTTGGCTACTATGGCAGGGCAGCAAGAAGGAGGCCACTTCTTCAACCAGCCAATATAAAGCGGAGAAAAGATTGGCCCAGTGAGATGGTGGAGAGGTCACTAGCATTTTGAGACACTGTCATATTCTCTGATGGCTCCAAATTTGCTGTATTTTCTGACAGTAGTCGAGCGTGAGTCTGGAGACTCTGTGATCAAGAAATTGATGTGAAAAGGTTGCAGCCAACAATGAAACATGGTGGCTATTCTGTGAATGTCTGGGGAGCAATTTGGAGCAATGGTCGATCAGAGTTGGTGGAGTGTGCGGGAGGGAAAAATAACTCAGATAAATATGTGTCTATATTGCAGAAAGGACTCCTTCCAATCTTCTTCAGTGGTAAAATGATTAAAGAAGACTATTTATGGAAGATGGGGCTCCTTGTCATACAGCTGAAAATACCCAAGATTGATTGGAAGAGAATGGCATTAGAAAGCTTCCATGGTCAAGCCAGTCACCATATATGAGCCCTATTGAACACCTCTGGGGCATAATGGACAGGACACTTTGTAAAAAGAACAAGAAAGCATCCTCAAAACCAGATCTTTTGAGACTGCTACGTGAAAAATGGCATGAAATTCGTTAAGAAAATATTCGCCATCTGATCAGTAGCATGCCTAATAGGGTCCTTGCACTGAAAAATGCAAAGGGCATTTTAGATTTAAACGCGTATATGCAAAGGGCATTTTAGATTTAAACGCGTATATACACACACACACATATATAGGGGCAGGCGTGGCTGTGTGGTAAGGAACTTGGTTCCCTAACACATGGTTCCTCGTTCAGTCCCACTACAGAGCACCTTGGACAAGTGTCTTCTATTATAGCGGGCCGACCAAAGCCCTGTGAGTGGATTTGGTAGACGGAAACTGAAAGAAGCCCGTTGTGTATACATATGTATGTATGTGTGTGTGTATAGATTTATATCTTTGTGTTTTTGTTTGTCCCCCAACCATCGCTCGACAACAGATGTTGGTGTGTTTATGTCCCCGTAATTTAGCGGTTCGACAAAAGACCGATAGAATAAATACTAGGCTTACAAAGAATAAGTCCTGGGGTCGATTTGTTCGACTAAAAACCCCTTTGGGGCGGTGTTCCAGCATGGCCGCAGTCAAATGACTGAGACAAGTGAAAGTATATATATATATATATATATATATATATATATATATATATATATATTACTCTTTTAGTCTCACTAAAACATTAGTCTATGATTCTCAAAGACATCTAATAGTTAAGAAAATGATTATAACTAAACCAGTGTAGAAGGTAGGGTAGGCTATGCAAAATAATGGAAAAATATTAGTTTATTCTGTAGACACTTCAGAATGAGAATAGCTTATCTACCTACCATTTGTATTGTTTGAGATAACATTCAGTCATGAAAAGAATGTTGCAAATGATAAAAGATGTTTTTATTTATCGTCAAGAAATGTCAATTTAGGTTAAAAGCGGAATGATACCATCTCAGTGAAAGTGCAGTGAATTGTTTGGGGACGGGGAACGCGTGAACAGTGTTCCACACACACACACACACACACACACACACATAATGGGTTTCTTTCAGTTTCTGTCCACCAAATCCACTCACAAGGCTTTGGTCGGCCCGAGGTTATAATAGTAGACACCTATCCAAGATGTCGCACAGTGAGATTGAACCCGGAACCATGTGGCTGGGAAGCAAGCTTCTTACTACATATTCAAAGATGGCCAAAGCTCCTTCACAAGCCATAGGTTCATAAGGTCAGTTTACTGGATTCTGTGGCATATATACTCTTCTCTGGGCGGGACGCCGATCCGTCACAGTCGT
>NC_068992.1:8861018-8864905 GCF_001194135.2 Octopus bimaculoides
TGCTTATCATAAACAACTATGTCCTTCAATAAAACCCAGTCATTTAAACCAATAACAGTCTATAACTTATTACAACATATTCCACTGACATCGAAACTATATTTAAACAATATATTTATTCTTCGAGAGTATATCTTTGTCCCCTTTTTCTCATAATCCCATTTTACCAGTTTTGATATTTTCTCACGCTTGCTATCATTAACTATCCTGAATGATGATGGACTTTCTAGTCGAAGACGACGAATGCGTATCCAGCTTTTGCCGAACGGCCTACACAGATGATACGTTTGTAGTGATCAAACGTATGTGCTGTACATTAGTCCACTCTCTCCATTAAATCGACATTGCCTGAACAGGTGCCGAGTGTACCACGTGTCAAAAGACGGAGCGATCGTAGAGCAACGTGAGACGAAGTGTTTTGCTCAAGCGTACAACACACAACCTGGTCAAGAAACTAAAAGCACGATCTCGCGATCGTGAGTGCTGGGCCCTAATCACTAGGCAACGCGTCCTCCAGAATACGTATTTGATAAACCATATTACGACCACTTCACTGGCTTTTCAAAACCACTGTTCTTATTAATCTGTTATAGTTTATTTTTTCTACATCCTTTACATTAATGAACTTGATTTCTATATTTTTATATAATTTTTTTAATATGTCATTGTTATTGAAACCTAAACCCGTTGTATGGTTTTATCAGCGGGCATTGTGCGTGTAATACTTCTGCCTTGAATTTTGAATAAGAAGACAGGTAACACTAAAGGCCAGATCAAGCGGAACGCAAAACGTGAATAGCGATGTAGTAAGGCTCTGCTTTCAATAGATATTATTTCGCTCAACTCCACCGTATTGAATGCTTTTTCACTGAATTGCATTCACACTAGCATGATCTTATTAATTTATAATATGTCATCAGATATATTGGACAACGAAGACAAAGCGCCGCCGAGAATCGAACTTACGACCTCACGATCGTGAGCCGAAAACCCTAACCACTAAGCCATGCACACACATACACACCATCACCACAAGGGAGGTGTTCATCCATTGAAAATTATGATTTCAAATTTCAGCACGAGGCCAACAGTTTCAGGAAGGGGTTAAGTCGATTACATCGACTCCAGTACTCGACTGGTACTTATTTTATCGACCCCAAAAGGATGAAAGGTAAAGGTGACCTCGGCGGAATTTGATCTCAGAACGTAAAGGCGGACGAAACGCCGCTAAGCATTTTACCGGGTGTCCTAACGATTCTGCCAGCTCACCGGCTTACCCGCTGGAAATAATGCCAGCATTATTAAATACCTATAGAAAGAATATGATATAACAAACACCAGAAACCCCAATTGTTCTTACCTGGGGTCCATATAAGATTTCTGGATGTCCGTGCAAGTAAAATAGTAAACTGAGGACCCACATTAGTATTTTAAGGGTTCATGAAAAATTTTGATTTAGAGGTATTTATTACGTTGCTTTCTCTAACATTTTACATAGTTGGACCTACACAAGTTAACGAGTAAAAAGCAAAATAGGAATTTTGAAAGAAGCATCAATAAAACTAGTTTTTAAATATTCTTTTCTACTCTAGGCACAAGGCCCGAAATTCTGGGGAGGGGGACAGTCGATTAGATCGGCCCCAGTATGCAACTAGTACTTAATTTATCGACCACGGCGGAACTTGAACTCAGAACGTAAAAGCAGACGAAATACCACTAAGTATTTCGCCCGGCGTGCTAACGTTTCTTATTTCTTTATTGCCCACAAGGAGCTAAACATAGAAGGGACAAACAAGGACAGACAAAGGGATTAAGTCGATTACATCAACCCCAGTGTGTAACTGGTACATAATTTACCGACCCCGAAAGGATGAAAGGCAAAGTCAACCTCGGCGGAATTTGAACTCAGAACGTAACGGCAGACGAAATACTGCTAAGCATTTCGCCCGGCGCGTTAACGTTTCTGCCAGCTCGTCACCTAGTTTTTAAATATTGAATGGCTATGGTGGTCTACCAAAATAAAATAGTAATCTAAGTGGTCCAAAGGGGGAAAAATGGTTGAGAACCACTGCTCTAACAATTCTGCCAGCTCTCTGTCCTACCATGTCATCTTAAACGCAATAAAAAATGTTTTCAGAGAGGGACCAAGTCAATTACATCGAATCCGGTATTCCATTGCTATTTATTTTATCAACTCCGAAACGACGGTGGGATTTGAACTCATAACGAACTTAGCCGGAAGAAAAACTGCTAAACATTCATCTGACGTGCTAACGAGTCTGCTAACTCGTCGCTTTACATGCACTAGAAATAATAATTTCTTTCTATTATAGCTGTAAGGTCTGTAATTTTGGGGGTGAAAGCTCTAGTCGATCATATCGAACCCAGTGCTCTACGGGTTATCAACTCGGAAAGATAAAAAGCAAGGTTGATCTCGGCTGGATTTGAACTTAGAAGAAATGCCGGAAGAAATGCGCTAAGCCTTTTGTCCGTCATGCTGACGAGTCTGCCAGGTCACTTTAAATGCAATGAAAATACTTCTGTTTAAAAATGTATAATTATGTACAAATAGAAAGGTTAACAATGTCGTAGCCGCTGCTGTTTAAAAAACAGAGCACCATTTTAAAACGCAAAGAAAATAAAAGACACCATGAAAATAGCTTTATAATATATGCAGAGACATATGAGAAAGCAAACATCTTCACATAAACTACATTTACTAAACTCCAACAAAAATAAGAAAAGGAAATGTAGAATGTGCAGTGAGTACAAGATAACAATCGATCACATTTTTAAGGTCAAGTCAGAGTACACAAGCCGGCATGATTGATATATGATATGCAAACACTACGAAATTAGGGTAGACAACAAATGGTACAAACATTCACCGAAAACTGTCAATGAAAATTCTAAAAATGATTATGTCACAAACATCACTCTTGGCTTTACGTGTCTAAACGAAGAGGAAGGAAAAGGAAACTCCGTGGCATTTTCAGTGAAAACAGAGCCAAAGAAAGAGTTTGTTTTGACGTAATAGTCTACTTACCCTGACAAGAAGATTTCTCGGAATTAGGTTGAGAATTTCTCGGAATTAGGTCTAACAACAGGACCTAGTCAAATATAACACGACATATATATTTATTCATAAATTTGTCCTGCATTCATACTCTTGCAATAAACACCGGCTCTTCAATATTGTAACAATAAGTAAAAGAATGAATAAGGCGGCGAGCATGCAAAATTGGTAGCACTCCGGACGAAATGCTCTGTGGCATTTCGTCCGTCTTTCTATTTTGAATTCAAATTCCGTCGAAATCGACTTTGCCTTTCAGCCTTTCGGGGTTCATAAAAAAAGTACCTGTTGAGAAATAAGGTGAATATTATCTACTAGACCCCGCTCCCCACAAATTTCAGGCCTTGTGCCTATAGTAGAAAATATTACGAAGTAAAAGAGTTTCGCTGATGAGAAGGAGACAAAGCAGCGAAAATATTTGGAGAGATTTCTCCGATCGTGACTGGAAAAAATGAAAACGTGACTGATTCCTAACACGCGCGCGCATGCAAGGCTAAAGTAATACTTATTTACTAATTTCGATTTTTCCTTGCAACGTACACTTTGTGCATTAAATGTGTTAACACTAAGATCTATCTATCTATCTATCTATCTATCTATCTATCTATCTATCTATCTATCTATCTATCTATTTATCTATCTATCTATCTGTCATTTTGTCTGTCTGTCTATCTATCTACTTCTCGGGAAACTCCATGCGTTTAATATCTTAAATTTACCTATCGTAGACGCTGGCTTGGCTACGTGGCAAGAAGTTTTCTTCCCAACCACGTTATTCCGGGTTCAACTCCATTGTATGGCGCCTTGGGCGAGC
>NC_068992.1:8865172-8867295 GCF_001194135.2 Octopus bimaculoides
TATATATATATATATATATATATATTACAGTTCTATTTTTAAGACATGAGGAATTATGTACAATATTTACATTATTTACATTTGATGGATATTTGTCCTCATCTTGTTTGTTTGCGTGTGTGTATCTTTGAGGCTCTGTCTCCAACCACTGCTTGACAACCAGCGCTGGTTTGTTCATGTCCCCGTTAACTAGCAGTTCGTCCAAAGAGACCGATAGTATAAGTACCACACTTAAACACTTATCCGGCTCGATTCGTTCGCATAAAGAAAAAAAATTCTTCAAGGTTCTACTCCAGCATGGCTGCAGTCTAATGGCCGGAACAAATAAAAGATAAAAAATATTGTGCAATCTCTGATTGGTATCGGATTTGACTTTTGCTCGCATCAGTTTGTTGTCCTTACAAATATATGTTGAAAGCTTGCTTCATGCAGACAAGAAATCCTCTAAAAAAGAAACAAGATAATAAATAAACCGCAAACTCCTTGAAAATTGCGCAAAAGAAAGAGTTGTTATTATTGTTCTTGTTGTTGCTTCGTTGCCTCAGGTCATGAAGTCGTGACATAGTTCACTTTAGACGACAATATCTAGTAGCAGCAACGTCTAGAATGTGCCCTGGGAAGGGATGGTACGGCGAAAGGAATATGACGGTGATAGAGACGAGAAGAAGAAAAAAAAATGGGTGTGTGAGATAAGCAAAAGTACATTAAAGTGTGAAAGCTTCAAGATACAGTTTGAAAAAGGGAGGTCGTGAAGGTAATGAAGCTATATGCAAAAGAATAAAGCAAATGTTAGGAAGAAAATGAAAGGTGAAATACAAGCTGATCGATTTGAGAGGATCGATCTGGTAACAAGAAAAGGAGTTGTAAAATTTATGGCGACAGAAAGTAATTACGTCTCAGAATTTGCTTAGGAGAGAGTTTTCATCCCCGTGTAATATTCATAGGGATTCTCGACAACATAATTGGTTTCAAATTTTGGCACAAGGCCAGCAATTTCGGTGATGGGGAAAGTCGTTTACATCGACCCCAGGTGGTGATATTGATAACCAGCTCCTCTTTGTTTTGGGATATGTCATCAAGAGATTCAGATGAATTGTTTTCGAGAGATTGTAAATTTTGAGTATTGACTCAGCAGTCAAGAACTGAGCTGTTCAGTATCGGAGGTAGGCCTAGTCACTTTCTAATGAGCACATTGCGCTTTTGCTCAATGATTTGAACTTGTAACAGTGCCACCTTGTATATTAAAAGTGATCACGGAAGACGCTAATATAAGACAAACTGTAGGCACCATATTTTATACTTCTCTGGTAGCTTTGAACCATCAATTACTGTTAGTTCATCCTCGGCTTGTTTCATAATCTGCATCCCGCAACTCCTATCTGACAATGTTCCTGCATATTCTTTCTCCTGCTATTTTGAATTTTACTTGTTTTTGTACTCCCCTAATAAATGTCAGACTACATGACTTTTTTGCTCTAAATAACATCTTTAACCACTTTGTCAGCTTGTCTAGCCTCGGGAGGGCACTCTGCAAGATTTCTGGTCTATCGACAGAAATATCAGGTTCGTCCATGAAGGCATTCTTAGGCGATTGCATATGTATATATATATATATATATATATATATGTTACAGACATTAAAGTAAATTTCGAATGCAGTATAGCTGTGAAAACAGCCGAGAGAAAGATTGGATATCTACCTCTTAGAAGACAAAAAAAGTTGTCTGCTGGTAACTCTCCCGGTCCTTTTAAAGTTTGTTTGCAATGTAATATACATACATTCTTACATGCATACATACATACATACATACATACATACATACATACATGCAATGCATATTGTTGTTATTGCGTTAAACTATATCCAAATTTGGTCAAATGCGCTTTTTTTTTCGATATTTATTTTTGCATGCAATAGCTGGTTCTTTTGGTCAAACTATCGTATCTCCAGCTGCTTCAGATGTCAAGAAATGAAAATTGTCAAAAATGTAGTACAACGGTTTTGCTATGAAATGGTGAAACTATTTTTTCGTTTTCTGCAAAAGTAACGTTTTGGACTTACGGCACTTTTGCATAATAGCAACGATATATATGTATACACATACATGCATACATACATATAT
>NC_068992.1:8867346-8874834 GCF_001194135.2 Octopus bimaculoides
TATATATATAGATATATAGATATGCGCGCGCACGCACGCACGCACACACGCGTACACAGACATATATATATATCAATGTTGACTTTCAAAAGTTTATATAATTTCAGTATTTCAGTAGTCATTGCTTTATACTATACAACTTGGTATGTTACTCTACTCTTATGTCTATATTAGATAAACAAAGATTGCATTGTTTCGTCCAATTTCATTTCAGCTTTCTATTCTAATCTGTAGTGTTACCAATAGGATTTTGTCCTTCTAATCTCTAGGTTTTTTCGTTTTCTTCTTTTGACCCAATTGTATCTTGTTTTCTGCTCAGTCGCTTTCAAAGTATTTGTTTTTCAAGTGATAGAACAATAAGTAAAGTAGATACCAAATGTCTTTTTTTTTTCCTATATCATGTTTCCTAAAACACGTTGCCTCGGTGTGTATGTGTGTGTGTGTTTCACGTACATAAAATCTCTACTCATGGTGGGGAGACAATGCTTTGCTCTTTAAGAGGTTTTAAATTCGAGCGTGAGTGGAGGTTCACTCTAACTTTATGCAGGAGTACCAAGATAGATTCGCCGATAAAATAGGCGCAGGCGTGGCTGTGTGACAAGAAGCTTGCTTCGCAACCACATAGTTACGGGTTCAGTCCCACTGCGTGGCACCTTGGGCAAGTGTCTTCTACTATAGACTTGAGCCGATCAAAGACTAGTGAGTGGATTTGGTAGACGGAAACTGAAAGAAGCATGCTGTGTGTGTGTGTGTGTATATATATATATATATATTTCTTTATTGCCCACTAGGGGCTAAACATAGAGGGGGCAGACAAGGACAGACAAAGGGCTCTTATAACATAAATGACATACAATTCTCACTACTAAAGCAAATCTTCCAAAGTGGCCGGAGATAATTCGAAGGATTGATTTGGTACAACGTTGAACGTCTGTCATGTTTACAGAAGATGCGGGTTCGAGTCTCACGGACAGCATTCGATTTTTTTTTGCCAACCCAAATTCTGCACGTTATAATTTATAGCTTTATCTACTTCGAATTATTCCCACGTTAGAAACTAAAGCTATTTATTAATACCACCCCCATACAATATATGTGTACGTGTGTGTGTTTGTGTGTGTGTGTGTGTGTGTGTGTGTGGAGTGGTCTTCCGCACAGTTTCAATCGATCGAATTTCACTCAAAAGGAATTGATTGAGTGGTGACTGAAAACAAGGCAAGACATTTGCCAATGATGTTTCACAGCTGGATCAAACTAGAAAAATGTAGTCTCAAAGCAAATTCCAAAACCTCACTGCCATGCAGACATATTTTCTAACAAGTTTTATATTGTCTCTAATAAGAAGAAATATGTCAAATATTAGCCATAAAGAAACCGATTTTGAGTGTCATTAACAACTAGAAAGCGTTTTCAATGAGTTGGCAAATTTATGTTTATTACTCCTCGTTTTGGGAAAAGAAAAGTAGGAGAAAAGAAAAGCAAACCCTTGATAGTAAATTGGTGCATTATGACATCTCATTTCTTAACTATACATCATTAAATTATTCCTATTAATACACATTCGACCCACTTTTTCATACATTTGATAAACAGCGGGAAGTATTGACCAGGTCGTAGAAGTACGACATAAAACTTAGATATCTAATAATAGCAATAATCCTTTCTACTATTGACACAAGAACTGACATTTGAGGGAAGGGAGCAAGTTGATTACATCGACCCCAGTGTTTCACTGGTACTTAATTTATCGACCCCGAGAGGATGAAAGGCAAATTCAACTCAAAACGTAGCGACGGGCGAAGCTAAACGATTCTGCCAGCTCACTGCATTAATGATAATAATCCTTTCTGCTGGATGCTCAAGGCCTCAAAATTGTGGGCAGGGTACTAGTCGATTATATCGACCCCGGTGCTTCACTGATACTTAATTTATCGACTCCGAAAGGATGAAAGGCAGAATCGACCTCGGTGGAATTAGAGAGAACTCAGAACGTGATGACAGACACAATACTGCGATACGTTTCGCCCGGCGTGCTAACGATTCTGCCGGCTCGCGGTCTTAATAACAGTAGTAGTAGTAGTAGTAGTAGTAGTAGTGATGATAATAATTTCTTTTATTTACCACCAGGGCGAAGGATGAGGAGTACACCACAAAGACGGGCTTAACGTGTGGGGGTTTACATATAATAAAATGATAAAAGAAAAGGAATATATACGATAAAACAAAGAAAGGAAGTACACATAATATACAATAGTAAAAGGATCCTCCTGTATTTTCCTTTACTCAAAGCCTGGAACTTTTCACCACCCCTCATATGTATGTATATGTGTGTATGTGTGTGTGTGTGTGCAGAAACGTTAGCACACCGGGCGAAATGCTTAGCCGTATTTCGTCTGCCGCTACGTTCTGAGTTCAAATTCCGCCGAGGTCGACTTTGCCTTTCCTCCTTTCGGGGTCGATTAAATAAGTACCAGTTACGCACTGGGTCGATATAATCGACTTAATCCGTGTTTGTCTGTCCTTGTTTGTCCCCTCTGTGTGTAGCCCCTTGTGGGTAGTAAAGAAATAACACATATATATATATATGTATAAATGTGTGTGTGTATATATTATTCATATATAAAAATCTTTAATAATAAATAATAAATCTTCAAATAATAAATAAAATATTCAAAACCACATTGTGATAAAAATATATTGAAATTTGAATTTTTAAGAATCTTTTTGACAGTGTAGATTTTAATAGTTGCTCTTATTTAGTGAAAAGTTATACACTCCAATCTAATTGATAAGTAGTTTTCTTTATTATAATTCAATAAACCTTACGTGAAACTTCACGTATGTGGTTTGTAAAATACGGTAGTGACAAATAAGTAAATAAATTTAAACATGGAGATCTCCCAATGAATAACTGATTTTACGATTTGATTGGAAAAGGATGACCATAACACCAAAAATCAAAACAGGCCATAAAAATTACATCTTTATGAAAACTTTCAGCTTGGAATTATTAAGAATTCTACTATACATTTTAAACTGACTAGGAAGGTTACTGTAGCTTTGGTCACATATTTTTCTTAAACCCTGGTACTCATAAGATCAGTTACCTGGTTTCCATGACGTATAAGTAACCAATATTTTGAAGGAAGGGGACAAGTCGATTACGTCGGCCCCAGTACTGGACTAGTACTCTATTTTATCGACCCCTAGGGGATGAAAGACTCAGTTGACTCTAGGGGATTTGAGCTCGGAACGTAAAAGTCCTGAACAAACGCCGACTCGCCGCTAAGCATTATGTCCGACGTGCTAACAATTCTGCTTGTTCATCATGTTTATTTGGAGATGTTTTAACTGCTTCTCTCTCCGTTATAATTAAGTGTGTGTATGCAAGTGTGGATGCCTATACGCATGAAGTTTCTTGGAGAAATTGACTCAATATAAGAATAATCCGAGAAAAATATGGAAATAGAGAGAGAAATCATACTTGAACATATATGCATAATTATAATGTAATTAATCTTTTTTTTTTTTTTTACAATTTCAGAGTATACCTGTGCGTGGATAATATTAATACAAATGCTTCACCTATCAGTATTCCATCTTCAAGGTAAGTGAAGTACATATTTCAATATATTTCAAAGGATTAAGGCGGCGAGCTGGCAGAATCGTTAACATTTCGGGGCAAAATGCTTCGAGGCATTTCGTCAGTCTTTACGTTATGAGAGTGCGGAGGTGCAATGGTCCAGTGGTTAGGGCAGCGGACTCGCGGTCATAGGATCGCGGTTTCGATTCCCAGACCGGGCGTTGTGAGTGTTTATTGAGCGAAAACACCTAAAGCTCCACGAGGATCCGGCAGGGGATGGTGGCGAACCCTGCTGTACTCTTTCACCATAACTTTCTCTCACTCTTACTTCTTGTTTCTATTGTACCTGTAATTCAAAAGGTCACGCTGAATATCCTCGAGAACTACGTTATGGGTACACGTGTCTGTAGAGTGCTCAGCCACTTGCACGTTAATTTCACGAGCAGGCTGTTCCGTTGATCGGATCAACTGGAACCCTCGACGTCGTATGCGACGAAGTGCCAACAACGTTATGAGTTCAAACTACGCCGAGGTCGAGGTCGACTTTGCCTTTCATCCTTTCAGGCTCGATAAATGTGATTGCGTCGCATTATGAAGAGGTGCTGACTGAGTCATTTAAGCATTAATGTGAGACTGATTTTCCCCAATGTTTTCAAAATGAAAATTAACCGCAGTCACTCATGTGCAAACCGTAATCTGCGCGACTTTCAAAATGGCGTGCTTAACGAAAAATTATTTTGAATTTTTATTTAATGTTGCGGCCCGCCTGGTGATGAGCGCGCTTCTCGATAAAGATTGCCCATGCCTGTTTTAAATTCAAGGAGGAAAATATAAGCAGTAAATCCGCTCTCTCTGTTTTCTTTATTGTTGAGCAATTAATGATCTAGGATCCAAAAGAAGAAATCAAGAAAGCCTTTTAAGCTATAAACTGTCTTCTCTCCTTAAGAAATGCGTAACTTTGTAAAATGTAGAATTTATTTGTCTCAAGTCATTCTATGCTGATATCTCTAAGGAAGATGAAATAGTGCTATACGTGGCTACCAACAAGGTTGTAATGTGTAGGGACAAAATTATATGCATATGAATTATATGTATATGCTCTATACACCTTAACTCTGATGTAAATTCCAAATTTTCAAATATGCCTCAACTTAATTTAGAAGTCTTTGTATCCCTTATAATAGTTAGCTGTCAAGGGTACACACTATCTTAGAGGAGATAACTCGAAAATTTTTCTGATTTCCTAAATGTCGTCGTTTCCTATTCGTCGTTTAAACCCTACTGTGATTGTTTCTGATGTTGAAAATACTGGATGTAATCAAATCCACTATATTTATGATCGATACTGTCATAATTTAGACTCTTTAAATTGCCTCTGAAATAGTTGGCAAATTTTTTTTGGGGAACATTGGAAAATGATTTTCTTTTCTTAAATTTTGTAATATGTTGAAAATGTATTTCTAATTCAATGGAGTGAATTGCAATAGTTTCAGGGTAACAAGAAACTTTAGGATTACATTACTTTAGTACAGATTACGTTTCAATGCTGTACAGGTGTTAAGGTCGTTAACCGTATGTTATTAATACCCAAGATATACATTACCAACTAAAACACTACATATTTGTGTAAAGTGTCTCTGTTTTTTAAATTTTTTACCCAGTATGCTTATGCGCTCGCTCCACTTCATTTATTTATACAAACCTATAAACAGATAAATATACTTATATACGATAGCACATTTGCAAAGTACATTTAGTAATGGAATTTTGTTAGTATATTGCTGCAGGTATAATAGGTTGACTTCCGGGGGCCATTATATTTTGCCAACAACACTACCCTCTGTTGGGCAATACGTACATTCACTTTTTGTGTTTGGTAACATTGCACTTCGAAAATCTAAAAGTAAAGATAAATGGTAATGATGTTCAATCTTGCTTCGGAAATCGTTACGTAATCTTTATCACATCTTTGTCTCTTGAGGTCTGTTGTAGAAAATTAATTTGAATGTTTATCATAATATACAGGAAACAAAGGAAAATAAAATGCAGAAATGTCGGACGATCTTCTTTAATCTCTTTAGTATACGAATGCTTTAAATCTGAGGCTGAAACTTTTTAGAAATCAGTATTTATATAGAATAGTGTTTGTGTTTCTGTGTGTGTGTGTGTGTGTGTGTGTGTGTTTAATGGGTTGCAACGTAATAAGAATTACGCGGTTTCTTTACTGGACGAAATCAGGCGTTTGTATTCACATATATGTATGCATGTATGCAAACTCATGTGTGTCTAAACATCTCTAACTTGCCATTACCGCTGCTCCCATGCTGTCACACCACCACAAACGTAACAGCTGGAAGTAATATTGATAACAATTTTAAACTGAGATGTTTTACTTTCATTAAAAATATTTCTTTTCGATCTGCAACGAAAAAATATGGAAACATTTTTTCATTTTCTTTTCTTAGTATGGAGATGGTATGGCATGGGGAATTCGATCGGCTGTTTTGTCAATACTTCCCAGACCAATGGCACCTCTTGTCCACTCATTACCCACCAAGTAATCGATGGAGAACCTTTAAAGACAGTGCGAAAGTCAGATTTTCTTGTCAGGTAAAAGAGAAAATTATTTCTTCATTAGTTTGTCAAGTTTTTTTTTTGTTTCTTTTTTCTTCGAATTTTTAGTCTTAATCAGTGAAGATAAGGTAACGCCCACGAGCTTCGAAAGTGATGAAGTGAAGGAAGGAAGCTATCCTCGAACCAGAAACTCTAGCTTGAATGCTTGCAAAAGTTACATGATGTGTGTGTGTATGTGTGTTATACGGTGAGGGATTAATTTATCCTCTTTAATAAATATTTCTGAATATCAATTCAAATAATTGTAATTAAATAGTTTAATGAATACTGAAGGGATAACAAATGAGTAACATATAATACTATTTTAAAATAGCTTTTAAGACTTTTACTAACAATCAATTTCTTAAAAATACATATTTGCAGGCCTGTTTTTATCAGATACTATTTGGTATCCGTCGCTATGGAAATAGTATGATATTTTTACCTCTGCCTTAACAAAGGCGGAGGTATTGTTTTCAGTCGCGTTTGTTTGTTTGTTTGTTTGTCCATGGACAAGATATCTCAAGAACCACTGGATGGATTCAGATGAAACTTTCAGGGATGTTTGGTACCGTGACTGACACGAACTGATTAGATTTTGGGATCGATCTGGTACCGGACAAGGATTCTGGATTATTTGTTATATTTACTTTACATGATTATGATCTTACGTTAACTTTCAAGTCTTTCTCAATTATCTCTCTTTAGGCTGTAACTCTTTAGAATGGTGAATTTGTTAACTTTGGCTTGTATTAGATAAGGATAAACTATTTATTACTGTTACTAAATTTTCTACGGCCACCTTCACATTCCATGACTACCATTAGAATAGAATAATCCAGACAGGATTTTGGATTACTTTTCCGAGTTTTTTACTTAATTGTTTTTGAGCGGTCGCGTTCGTTTTTAGTATTCTCGTTAGTGAGAACAGTCCAGTTTATTTCAGATATTCTCATTTTAAAAATAATCTCTGGCTAATCATTGAGAGGACATTAGTGTTGCCTTGGAAGAGGTTTGCGCTCTCTGAGTGTTCTTGTTCATATTCTATCTTTCTAAACTAAATTAGTTATTCAATGACGTCACTCTTGGTTGGATGAATAAATGTCTAAAGTTAAATTTGGTTTGGGGTTTCTTTTGGTTAGCGTTTATTAAGAGCTAAAATTCTTCAGATGTTCAGTTAGAATTTCACCTATTTGGATAACCTTGATAATGTTGTGTTGACATAATTTTTCGTATATGTTATTATTAATTTTAATAATATTATGCATATACATATATATCGGTATGTGTGT
>NC_068992.1:8875337-8876167 GCF_001194135.2 Octopus bimaculoides
CATACATACATACATACATACATACATACATACATACATACATACATACCTTAAAATAATTTTATTTTCAACTCAATGTTTAGTTTTTCTTTTTAAACGGTTTCTGTTTATTTCTCTATTATCCTCTCCATATTTGTTACTGTCCTTGAAGACAGTTTTGTTTTTAATTTTGTTCGTGTTTTGTATCTTTCTTGTATTAGTTTCCATTTATTCATTGCAAGTTTTTATTATAGTCTTGCAATTAATAGCTTTATAGTTGCATAAGGACGCTACTCTCTTTGTATTTATGACAAATATATTATATCTACAGTCATTATTTTCCTTCTTTTGCTCTCGTGTCCTGCTAATTCATTTAGATTCCAGTAGAGAATAATATAGCTATACTTTATTACTGGGATAGATAAAATCTTGATACCCGTTACTTTTTTGCAGTAATTTTTATTTAAAGTATTAACGCAACACATTTATAATATTTCTTCTTTTCTTTAATTTATGACGAGTTCAGTAATTCCTAGATATTATTTTTTTCTTATATTTGTTATAGCAATGTGGTCATGGTTGGACTTCGATGAAAGGCAGAGTTATATTTTGGTTTCATTTGAATTTCGCAACTAGTTCTGGTTATGTGATGTTTAAATTATATGGCCAACAATGCATGCGATGTAAAAATGGTTGTTATGAACCAGCAATGTGGTACCCTGAAGAAGTTGTAAAAGTGAGTGAATTAACTTTCCATTATTACATTTGTCTCTGCTTCTGTTTTCGTCTCGGTCTGTCTGTCTCCACTCTCTATTCTCCCTCTGTCTATATATATATATATATATATATAT
>NC_068992.1:8876227-8878654 GCF_001194135.2 Octopus bimaculoides
ATGATAGATCGCTAGCCACTATGCCTTTTTCTATTTTCACTCCCTGTTTATTTCTTTATTTCCTTTCTGTCGAAGAGTGTAAGCTCGAAACGTAAAAGACTTTCTCACTTCCCGAGTGTTAAACTAATACATCTGTTTGTTGTTTATATACCCGTCTTCGTCTTTTGTGTTTTTTTTTTTGTAAATTCTCACTATATATATATATATATAGAGAGAGAGAGAGAGAGAGAGAGAGAGACTCAGTAACATTGTAGACATATTGCTGAAGCCTATTCTAAAATACATACCAAGCGTTGTAAGATGTGACTGAGGCCTGTTAAACCACCTCTCAGAAAATATGTAAACCGTCTCACATATATAATAAAGTAAATCTCTATCCTACTATCTCATGCACTATAGATCAGAAGCCATACAATTCCTCAATGAAAATTTCCTCAATGAAATACCAGAGCGAATAGATAAAAATAAATTACTGCAGGAATTAAATTTATCGCACAAAATGATTTTTTCAACTTTAGTGACAACATTTACGAACAAATACCTCGAACTGCAATGAGAATGGTGGTTGCCCCAACGTACACCAATTTGGTCATGGCATCCGTTGGCGTCCAAATATGCGAACAATCCAGACTGAAGTACCACATCGACTTCTCCAAATTATCTATTAAAAAATTGGAGAGATAACTTAGATGACTACTTCATTCTGGTTTTGACCAACTTATTGATTTCAAAATTTTGATTAATAAACAACGGGAATAATAAACACTATGGAATAGAAAATCGACTGTCCTTCCTGGATATCTTAAAAATAAAAAAAGGATATAAATATTGAAACTGACAGCCACTACAAATATACAGACTCTTAAAAATGCTTATTAAACTCTTGCGATGCAAAACATACGAAAACGAATGTAACTGTTTCATCTATAACGAAGAATATATTCATTCATTTCGAATTTTGAAACTCAAAATATAAGACTCCAAGAATTATACCAAATTCTACTTGAAACCCAGTCTTCGAAAAAATTATTAATGTAATAGAACGTGACAAGGCAAAAGAGGTTTAAGAATCACATATTACAAAAATAATGCGCCAAATATTCTGCCTTACGTCACAACAGATAACTCGAGAAAAACAGAAACATTCAATGCAAGATCGAAGAATGAAACAAGCACTCGAAATACACAAAATAATCAAAAGCAAAAAACAACCTAAATTTCTAAAAGTATTGCTTACTAACGCCAAATTATCCACCGCTTACACAACACCTATACTAAAAAAAAAATGCGGTCAGCCTGACTGCAGAATTTGCATCAACATTATAGAAGACATTATAAATTCACATCAGAACATATTTCACTGGAAAAAAAATCTCTTCATTTGTACATCAAAAATCTTAATTTATACTACAAAATGTAACAGCTGTAATGAAGATTTCACAAGGTAAAAGAAGCGCTCCGCAAGAAACAAGACTGGGTATTCATAGGCAGTAAATACTAAATTCTAATGACGGGACAGATTCTGCTAAGTGAACACCTAAGATTTACGTGCAACAAACAAATCACCAAAATTCCTAGCATGGCAATTTAAGCCAGAATTTCTCTATAAAAAGGAGTAAATGTTTTAATTCCAGTCAGACTCGAGACAATACGACATTGTTCTCAGTCCTTTCATTTACAGTATTTCCAGTATGATGGAATTGTAAAATGGTTAAGTAAATGTAAATAAATATTTTGAAAGACTTCAAGCGCATTTTTATTTTTTCCTTTCTTTATACTGCACGTCTATATTCCTCTGTGTGTGTATTTGTGAATATGTTAACTAATATATACTAACTTTACTAATTTGCTTTTATTAACTAACATACAAAACTATATCATTCTGTACATCTTACTTAACACGGATATTCTATCAAAAGCCACAAATATTATCATCAATGTGTTCACTAACGTGAGTCAACGGTTATCATGTATTAGTAGTTGTGAAGACGATGGCTAGAAGAATGCGAAGAATCTCATGTATTTCATTCGTCATAAGAGATATGCACACACTAGATTATGCAACCCGCCTGAAACTAACAGAAAAATAGCTCGAATTGAGAAAAGATATGGCTCAGCAGTTTGAGCTTCAATCGTGAGATAGTGAGTTTGATTCCTGGACCGGGCTGTGTGTTGTGTTCTTGAGCAAGACACTTTATTTCACGTTTCTCCAGTTCACTGAGCTGCAGAAATGAGTTGCGACGTATCAGGTTTTCCCTTGGACAACATCGGTGGCGTGGAGAGGCGAGACTGGTATGCATGGGCTTCTACCGGTCTTCCACAAACAAACAACCTTACCGGACTTGTGCTTCAGAGGGGAACTTTCTAGGTGCAATCCCATGGTCATTCGTAACTGAAGGGGTCTCTTTCGCCCTTCTCTTTATATAT
>NC_068992.1:8879127-8888044 GCF_001194135.2 Octopus bimaculoides
AATCCAGTACCGGGATTGATTTAATCAACTTTCCTCTTCCCTTAAAAACTGCTGGCCCTGTGCCAAAATTTAAAACCATTGTTCTGTATAAGGTGACAAGCTGGCAGAATCATTATCATGCTTAGCGACCCTACATTCTGTGTTCAAATACTATTGAGGTCAACTACAACTTTCATCCTTTCGGAATCGATAAAATAAGTACCAGTTGAGTACTGGGTCGATATAATTGACTAGCCCCTCCTCACACCCAAATTTCAAACCTTGTGCCTATAACAGAAAGGATTATTTGCTTTGTGTAAGACGACGCCCTGACAGAATCGTTAGCATTCCGGACAAAATGCTTAGCGGCATTACGTCTTTCTTTACGTACCGAGGCAGACTTTGCCTATTATCTTTTCGGGGTCGGTAAAATAGGCACCAATCCAGTACCGGGATTGATTTAATCAACTTTCCTCTTCCCTTAAAAACTGCTGGCCCTGTGCCAAAATTTAAAACCATTGTTCTGTATAAGGTGACAAGCTGGCAGAATCATTATCATGCTTAGCGACCCTACATTCTGTGTTCAAATACTATTGAGGTCAACTACAACTTTCATCCTTTCGGAATCGATAAAATAAGTGCCAGTTGAACACTGAAGGCGATGTAATCGATTTACTCCTTTCCTTAAAATTGCTGGCCTTGTGCCAACATTTGAAACAATTATTTCTTCTGAGTTTTTCAAAAATTCCGTACTCGCTCATTCACTGACACTCAAATTCAATGAGTGAATCGCTATGATTTATCGAACATCTGGAACATTCACTCCTCCGTGAGGTGGGTAGATGATCAATGCACTTGATGTTAAATTGATATATTGTAGATTAGTTACCAAAATTGTTGAATGTAAGAGCGGTGCTCCAGTTTGGCTTTAGCTGTGATGGCGAAAAGAAACTAAAGAACAAAAAAATAAAAAGGCACACACACACACATCTATGATTCATAAGCAAGCTTCTAACATCTGGTTGTTTGAATTTCATCATTCCTTTCATCAGTCTGTATAAGAATGCACTTCATATCCAATCTAATCATCAGAAACGCCCAATAGGAATAACTAGCTGTGAAGAGCCAGTTGTTTGATAGTCAGAAATAACATTCTCCCTTTACTGTTGAGTGTTGTATTACTCTTCTGGACTGACATCGTCCAGTCCATCCGGCGTTTCTCGAGAGTTACGTCTAACCAATTACACTGTGTAACAGAATCTAAAATATACATTTTTTTTTCTTGTCTTTGGTCAGTAAGTGTTATTTCCTATTTGCTTCTGTTTAGGAAATGACTACTTTCCCCTTCAAACTTTGCTTTTGTGACCTGGACATCAATGTTTTTAATGTCAGAATCTTGCGTGTTTTAATGTCTATGGAGTGGATTTCTTCTATAGACCAGTCAAGTATCCAAATGTTGGAATCAGCGCTGGTACTACAAATACATTATGGGATAGTGTCTTGTTGTAAACGGAGAGTTCCGACTGCCATATTTTTCTGAGCCTGGTATAATATCCTTGGATCACTCTATCTTTGTTCACAGTACATTCGTATGATATGTGTTCTTCAATGTTTAAGTGGTAATATGGAACTGAGATGACAAAGGAAATAAACTGTTATGTTATGAACGAAAATAGCTAACAGCTGTTTCTGCTGTATCGTCAAGTACTCATATACGAGCGGGTACCCAAAAGAAACCGGAATTTTGCAGTATTATTTTATTCACTTAGTTTTACATGTTTACCCTTTTACCGCCTTCAAAGTATTATCCATTTGAAGCAATGCATTGGTCCAGAAGGATTTTCATTTGTTCGAAGCAGTCGTGGAACTCTGTCGTTTTTTCCTTCACCTCTTCCACATCTGCAAATTCCGTAGCACCAGCTTTCTTCGAAGAAAGGTCCGGATGAACTTCCAACTATTCTTTCGGTTCACGACACGCATTCAGTTGTGACTGCTTTTGACCTTCCGTGAGCAAGCGAGACAAATTTTGCTGCCACTCTTTTCATTTGCAATTCCTCGCTCAAAATCCGTTGGCAGGAGCTCTATGATACATCAGTCACATCAACAAGTTCGTCAGTTGTTTGGTGACGGTTCTCCAAGCTCAGTTCATGAATTTTCGAGATGCTTTCAATCGTTATTATTATTATTATTATTATTATAAACATTGGGTCAATGATGAAATCCCGTTATTTTTGATAGAGAAACTGTTCACACGATGATGTAGTATTAACGATTTCTTCGTTCAGCAATTATATAAATGTGAATTTCAAACAAAGGATAATTTTAGCTTTATACAAATACACCTGAACTTACATAATTACGAAAACTGGTCGATAACCTGTTGGCTTTGTAGACAATAGATTGAGTTGCAAACGAATTAGAATAGTTACGTTGTTTCCAAATCCACTCTATATAAAAGAAGCCTTTTAACAAACATACCTTTACTTATATATACAGCTATTGAGATTAAAACGTTATCAGAAGGCATATTAAAAGTTTACGACAGATATTTGTTAAATAGATAAAATTAGTCTATTGTAAGTAAGCTGCTAAAGACACGTAACTGTAAATACATTTATATTCACACAGAACAAAACGCTGGTATGGTTATGTAGCTAAGATGTTTTCTTTGCATGTGGGAACAAGCAAACCAGCAATTTATCGAAATCCAGACGAAGAGAAGGAACTAGGGTTGACTGGGACACATCCAACGGAAACTTGTATCTAATATTACAAATCAAGTCTTCCGATGGACATTCCTATGGAGATGCAAGCGTGGTAGACTAAAATCAATATAGAGAAGGTCTACAGAAACTGAAGCACTGGCAGGCGGTCACACATCGGGACAACTACAATCCATTGCTAAAGACCATGGCAGACGGAGTTCTACTGTTGGTGCCCTATGTTTCTCATAGATTTTAAGGATTAAGAAGCAGACTAGCTCCAAGTCGACCAAGGTCTTGTGTGAGAAATTTGTTAGACAGAAATTTGCTAGACATCATCACCCGGTCCTTGAATACTTTTAACAGATTTCAATCAGCTGTAAGCGTTCGAGCCAGGTTTAACAGTACGAAGTACTTCCTTCTTTCCATCCACAAGTTTTGAAGGTTCTTACAAGTGGCAAGAACATTGCCCTTCCAATCAATAAATAAAAAAAACTGTCGATCGGCAAATGGATTGATTCATTGTAAATGTTTTCGGTGGTCTTATCTATTTGAATCTGAAAACATCTTATATAAAACAAGTTACAAACTTGCAAATTTTATATTAAGGTAGTGAGTTGACAGAGAGAAAGAAAAGGGAGAGAAATAGAGAATGAGAGAGATGGGGGAGAAGAAATAGAGAGAGTTGAGTTGTTAGAACGTTGGACAGAATGTCATGCGGTATTTATTGTTACCTTTACGCTCAGTTCAAATTCCACCAATGTCGACTTTGTTTTTCATACTTCAGGAGTCGTTAAATAAATCACCAGTGAAACACCAAAGCTGATCTTTTTCTCTCAAACTCAAATACGTTTCGCTTCGAAAAAATCGTGGGAACAACTTGCAGTGTTCTTTTCTCCAGAAACGGAGAAGGATTGAGTTAGGGACACGAAACAACTTCTCATAGAACTTGTAGTAACGCCGTGCGCATGCGTAGAATTAAACAACCAAGCGTTCCCGCTCAATTCATTCTCTTTCTCGCTGGCCAGCGATTGAGCATGGACGTATTAAAGCTGTCTCTCTACATCTTTCGGACTTACACTCGACAGCTCGCTCGCAACTGCATACCCACGTCCCAACAACTATGCTCATACACACAGAAGCTGTAACAACAAGAACTAAAGATGTATATATTTACCACCTAAATAAAATGTTGTTTAAGTTGATAGTCTGGAGTTCAGCGTTCCGTTATATTCTAAGTTTATAGTAGGAAAGTCAGGTATACAATCTAAAGATGTATAACCCACTTTCTACTATAAACTAATATGTTGTACAAAATCTATATTAACGATTAAGAGGTAATATTTATCTTCACTTCAACGCGGATGTTCCATTTGAACAAACTATATTGCAGTAATTACTATGAGAGAAACTCTCATATTGGATCTTAGGTGCAAAATGCACTCTTGTTTATACGACTAGCGAGGAGATAAATCCCCGCCATTTCCAGCGCCGAGACCACCAGATCACATGATTTCGACCTTGTTGTTCAAGGCGAAAAATATACCACAGAGCACGGAATGAAAAGGTAATACCCAACTACTGGGTAGGCCTATGGCCCGTCAGTCCAGAAGTTTCCTACTGCCTGCTCTTTTGGCAGGTCTACCATCCATTGACGGCTTGCTAGGTCTGTTACAACTGGAAGTGTTATGGTCAAGAACACGACGCATTTCCCAGTCCAGGAATCAAAACCACAACCATGCAATCATGAGGCCCAACACCCTTAAACACTGAGCCACACGCTTCCACCATCGGGCACGGAATTTGAATAAAAAGTTTTATTGGAATTGTATTTTAATATTGTTTAAAATCTTTAAAATTTCTTTTATCATAGGATTGTTCTTTCAAGAGGCACACTTACGTAATCTGATGTAATTACGTCTGTTTACATCAATATAAAGATGTGTATACGTATAAGGATCCTTTCTGTTGAACTGATTGCCAACATTTACAGAACATACAATACCAACTTTAGATATATCGAAGAACAAAGGCTACACTTATTAACTTTTCCTCGGTAAGTTTTCTAAGTGTAGCATTACAAACTGGGAAGGTGTACGTTCTATAACGTGAAAATAAGCCAAGAAGAGCATAAGTAAATAAATATTAAGAACAGATTTCATCAGCTGATTAAAACAATAGGTTTCCTATATATCGCTCTTTTGTTTGTCTTTATTTCCTGTAAATTTTGTCATTGTTAATTACAATTTATAAACCATTGTTTCTTTATCATAATAATGTATATTATATTCCAGTAGGTAGACGTATGCATGAGAGAGAGGTGGTGAGGTTAACAAAAGTGTCTTTGTGTCTGACTATGTGAATGAATGAATTATGAACAAATATGATTGTATGGTTAACAACATTTGTTTTGCAACCCTATGATTCTGAGTTCAGTCCTAGTGTGCGGTAGTACTAGCGGCAAAAGTCTACAACTTTAGCCTCGAGTTAGGCCAATACATTGTGAGTGGAATTTGATAGATGGAAACTACCCGGAAGACCGTTGCACGCGCGGTATGTTGTCGAATTAGCAGCGTCGTTAATTGGGTAGATAGATGCTTTGCGATATTTTCTCCGGCATCTGGGCTGTAAGTTCTAAACCTACATAAGTCAACTTTGCATTTTATCCTTTTCGGGTCCATAAAAAGTAAAGCATCGGCCTGTAGCAGAGGATTGGCAGAATGTTATACGTCGAGCGAGATGTCTTGTAGCTCTGTACGTTCTGAGCGTATCATTGGAATGGTGATAAACTTAGGATGTACCCCAAGTATTTCAATTGATACCATCTGACCATCAGCGTACCATATGACAGGAAAAATTCAAGTGAACTTTTATCAAACAATATTGAACGATATATGTGGTGGGGGGGGGGGAGAAAGAAAGAGAATGAGACTTATCTGCTGGTAACAACGATCCCATTAGAGGTGGGTGTATTGGAATGCCATAGCTGACGATGGGCAAGCACACACTGAAGTTTAACAACTGCAGATATTTCTGGGCAGAGACGGTGACGAATACAACGGACAGTGAACAGACATCTCCATGAAATTATGTAGAACTGCTGAGCAAGTTGATTATGGCTTATGTCATCAACAATTAATTCAATGGAAATTACCTCATGCGATAAATTGCGAGAGTTTCTCTTTAACCTCACTCTGTGACGAAGATCAAAAGCTCGAAACGTTAAATAAACTATTTACTCATCACGGCAATTAAACTTTTGAGCTCATATTATAATACACATAAGATAGAACCAGCTGGCAGCCAAACCACATCAGCAGCAAAAATCTCCTGTGTCGCGTTGTTTGTTGCGTTGTTTGTCGTTAACATTTGAGGAACTGGAACAAACCGTGAGATGATGGCCTCCTCTCCGACGGACGACGATCTCGTGGAGTTTTATCCTTTTCGTGTCCAAAGTCACAATGCCAGATATGTATGTTTCATACATAAGTCTTTTTAGCATAGGCACAATGCCAGAAATTTTGATGAAGGGCCAAATGAATTACATTGACCTCAGTGTTCAACTGGTACTTATTTAATCGACAGCGAAGGTATGACAAGCAAAGTAGACCTCGGCCGAATTTGAACTCAGAATGCAAAACTGGAATAAATGCCGCTAAGCATTTTGTCCAGCACGATAACGATGCTACCTGGTCGTATTTATATATAATGACCTTATTTCACAAACATAAAACTAATGAATGTAGAAATACAATTATGTATATTATAGCTGCTGAATTTTTTTACTTTGTAATATGAGAGATATGAGTATGCATTTACGCAAATCGTTTATTGATAAAACGGAATGCCAGGGATGAACTAAGGATCAATGCCCTACATCAAATTATCATAATATAATATATTCTTGTCGTTTACTGATATCTTTCGTTGTGACATAAACAAACATAATTGCTTCATGAACTTCTGGTACAACACAAAGATCTCATAAAACAATTTATGATTGTCTAGTTGTAGGTTACTCTCTATTATATATTGCATTTTATTAGGAGGACGCTATGAAAATTACCATATACGCTTTTTCTGATAAGGAAAAACCAAAAAGAAAAATAGTGACGAAAAGAGAGTATCTAGATAGAACGCTCGAGAAATTTAAAAATTGAGAAAAAGAATCGTTTGTATATTAGAAATTAGTGACCTACGTTTCATTCGGCAAGAGTACGCCCGTTGGGCTAGAGATAGAACTTTCTGAAGGCTTGCTAGCTGCCTTCAGCTCTGGAAAATGAAACGGTTCTCAGTCTGTTAAGGTGATATCTGAGGTAGGATTCTAAAAACTTGCAACTGCCTACTTTCCTCTGAGAGTATGGTGAATTACCCTGGCTACATAAGTGGAAGAAGTGGAGCCCGTAGAAGACGCTCTCATTTTATTTCAACGATCGGCAAAAAAGCAAAGATCGGCAAAAAAGCAATGATCGGCAAAAAAGAACCGATTGATTGTTTAATCAGCACATTAAGCAAAACGATCAATTAGTTGGTTAGATATATCACCAATTGACTATTAATAAAGAAGTTGTATTGAACCAGTGCGTGTGTTATTATTATTGGCGTAATGGCCCTCCCAAGATACAACAAAATAAAAGATATGAACTTTTAGTGCATTTGATCCCAACACCTGGCGAACAAATTAGAATTTTTAGCAGACACATAATTAGACATCGACCGCAGTAAAATTGAATTCGGTCGAGAGAGTCTTTTATTCAAAGACACGTACAAAGAGATAGTAAGTTCTAGCAGTATGATAAATTGAGGTGTCGAATAACTGACCCCCATCAATTTACTTAAATTCATAACCACCAATGTCATGTGTTCCATTTATTCTAACCTTTCTACGTTGTACTATGGCTTTCTAAACCTTAGATATAACTGTCATTGTTAGATATAACTGTCATTGTTAGATATAACTGTCGTAAAACGATCCTTTAACCGACGTAAGTACATAAAATCGAACCTTTGTTCTATAATGAGTGACAGTAGACTGTCTGGGTTAGCTAGGCTCTCTACTGAAAGACTATTGACCACAGAGGAAGGTTATAAAAAAATTAATATATTTAAGACTAAATGCGAGACGAAAAAAGTTGTATTGCTGTGTACGGTTTTTGAAGTGTTTCGTTTTGTTTTTATTTTATATTCAAAATGTGAAATTAAATAACTCTCATGTTTCTCCCCCCCCCCTCTCTCTCTCTCATGGTTTGAATACAATGGTTGAATACAATTATTAGTTTATGTGTTACTAAATAGTTACAATAGCTATTTCATATTGTAATTCTTCCAGTTTCAACACAAGTTTCAAGCATTTTCTTTGGATTTCCCTTTCCCATTAGTCGTAATTGATTTTGTTGATTCGTCCTGGTCGGCTCTGGCCAAGCAAATCTTATGATCAAAGGCGGTTATTCTAGCTTTGGCTATTCCTTCTGATTAATGTCCTGTGAGACTACGTTCGACAAAACACTTGTAAATGAAATGACCCATATATATACACACACAACCTGAACGTTACTTAATGTTACAGGTTCAATGGCTGTTTTATTGCATGTATGGACTAAACAAGTCTTTTAAATCATACTTTTGTTTATAATTTACATGTATTGGTGGCATGTATTCGGTTTTGCTTATTTACATATTTACATCTTGAAGTTGGCTTTTCTGTTGCTAATGTTACAGTTGTTGTTGCTGTGATTGGGGCAAACATTGTTTACAATAACATTACATTTGAATATCTTAAATGAATATTTAAATAGGTGATAAAAACTAAAAAGAAAAAACTGTATAAATGCATTTATCTCCCTTTTTGTCATGAGCATCCATGTAAATTTTCCACTGCTCCCCTCCGTGGGGGGAGGCGATACTCTCCCTTTTGAGAAGCATTGACGTAAAGGTTTCTTGTCAGCATTAACTGTACAAACGCACACACATACATATATTTAATATATCACGTGATCGACCAGACTATCGGATGTTGTAATACATCGGTGGTCACAGTGTGTTTTGCATAGTTTTAGCTTTCGAATGATGCTATCCTATTAGCTAAGCGAGCAGGACAACAGACTCTCTGTTCGGAGAGCTAATCCATAGCAGGGTTACCCGTTCGCAGTTGAGTTGATTGGAGCAACGTAAAATGAAAAGGTTTTCTCAACAACACCCTAGCCACGAGGCCACACGCCTTCATATATTCATATATA
>NC_068992.1:8891602-8894102 GCF_001194135.2 Octopus bimaculoides
TACATGCGTACATACGAACATACATACATATATTACGTGCGTATGTACTTACGTACGTAGGTACGTACATATGTACATACATACATTACGTACATACATACATATATACGTACATTAGGTACGGACGTACGTACGTACATACGTACAATTGTACATACATACATACATTACGTAAGTACGTACGTACATACGAACGTTATGTAGGTACATACGTTACGTACGTACATACGCACATACCTACGTACATACATACATACATAACGTACGTACGTACATATGTAAATACGTACATACATACTTACATACATATATTACGTACGTGCGTACACACGTACATAAATAGATACATACATACGTACATTCCTCACACTCCATTCACATTCCTCACATAAGCGTGTCACATAAGAACATGGACCTCAATCTGGAAGGCTCTTCTCCGAGGCAAAGGTTCTTTTTATAAAAAAATCAGTGATTCCTCCATACATAGAAGTTTCCTTTCTGTATGCTAGCAATGTGGCTCAAGGAAAGACAACAAATAAATAAAAATAACAAAAATATTTTTAAAAAATGTACCGTTGCCATCCAAAAACTGGAACTGATATGGTTAATAAAAAGATAAAATGTATAAATACAACCATGATGAGACATGACAATAAAAACCCTTTGTGCCTCTCAGTAACTTTGATTGAAATCTGATCCTTGCAATGAAAAATAGCAGAAATATACATTATGCAATAATTGATGTAGGTCAGGCACAATAATGCTGTAATCTTCAGTGACAGACAACTGGGGCACCTGCTAACCTCACAAATCATTCAGTAATAAACAAACTAGAAAATGTCTAACCAATGGTAACGTTATTTTAAGGTTGTACCAGAGTTTCTGTCCTTTTTCCTGCTCTCATTTTGCAAATTACATGGCGACCTCACAAGTGCTGGTGGGATGAAAAATAACACTGATTAGCATTAGGAAGGGCACAAGCTGTAGAAACCATGCGAAAGTCGACATGATCCTGGTGCTCACCAGACCCTGCTAAATCACCCAGCACAAGCCAGTACAGAAAAAGGACATTAAAGGGTAATGACGATGATGTGCTTAAGTGCCAAACAACCAACATTAACAGCACTGGATCGTGGTTGCATCACCTGCAAGAGATAGTAGCCAAATCTCTGTCAAATATACCTTATTGTCCTGGACACATTAGATAAAGTGGTCCTTGGTTTCCTGCATACATGAAAATAGATGTGATGGTCATGGCTAGAATGTTTTTTTGTTTTATCAGAACTGACATCCACTAAACCACTAACATTGTGTTATAGGAAAATCCTATAAAAGACAAATCCACTCCAATCTGCATTGTCAAAATAAATTTCAGCCAACTGATCTTAGTGAAGTTATCTCCCCTGCTTTATTTTTCTAGCTTTTAATCCTTTTGGTGTCAACCCTTGCCTGGTTCTATAATCAAACTTCTTATTTAAAGAAATCTAAATCAAAGTAAGTGCTGAGGTCGATTTGTTTGAGTAAAGCCTTCAAGGCAGTGCCCCAGCCTGGCTGTGAGTCCAATGACTGCAACATGTAAAAGATAAAAGATAGATAACCATCATAATGAAATTATTGTAAAGAACAACAAAAACAGTATTATTTTTTTGTATTTTTTTATGCTTCATATAATCTTTATTATTACAGAAAATATCTTTCTACAGAATTTGTTCTGGTAACTTTCTGCAGCCAAAACATAGTTTGGAATGGTCAACTATTAAACAACAGTGAAACTGAAACAGAACAGTTGCAGCGCGAGAGAGTTGAGGAGAAGGGGCAGGGCACATGGGAGGTCTGGTCTGACACCTTTTTGAAAGACGACATTGGCTAAGAGGAGGAGGGTGGGAAAACAAAAGACATAACAGAAGGATGAGGTAAAGAGGAAAGAAAATTAAGTAACTGAATAAAATATGTGAAAAATGTAAGGTAGATTATATGAGATTGAACAGAAAGAATATTCGCCTTTAGTGATTATTCCAGCACAATATCACATTACAGTTATGGTAGAAAACAAAATCATACCGTTTTCTCAACTAGAATGGTTAATTAATGTCAATATTAATGACAAGTATTAAAAGAAAGATCATACAAAAGTTATATGTGTGTGTGTGTGTGTGTGTGAGTATAATGCAAGTGAAGTGGTATTCTATGAATCACTTCATCAGATTGTCATATTGCATATTTCACTCTCCATCAAGTGCATGAACAACCTAATGCTGTTTGGATGTGTGTTACAGGAATATCTGAAGTGTAGGAGTGAGGTCAGGTTACTTGAGATTTCTCCCTGAGTGTTGAAGCATATTTATTACTTTGTATATCTATATACGCATACACACATGTATGTATGCATATAAACATATAACTGCCTTTGTATATGCACTAAACACAGTGAGTCAGCACTAAAACAAGAGATAAGTCTCTCGAATAATAACCTAAGTAAACCCCAACACTTCCAAATATA
>NC_068992.1:8896118-8897273 GCF_001194135.2 Octopus bimaculoides
ATATATATATATATATATATATATATATATATATATATATATATACACACATACATATACACATACATACATACATATATATACATAAATATAGATATATATATATATATATACATACATACAGTAGCTGACGTACCTGGTAATTCCTGGAAAAGCAGTGTTTATTCCTTGGTTCCTTTGTCATAATTATTTCACTAATCCAATAACAACAATACAAAGTATGTAGCCCTTAAAACGGTTTTTTGCGTATTTACAGAGGATCTTGCTTTTAGGAATTCCCAATAAGTTTTGAATACCCAAATTGTAAAGTCAGCTATGTAATAACCACATGTGGATTTGCCTTGACCTCCTATGGCTTGCACTTGGGTGTCCAGGTCAAGTAATGCCACATTGCAAATGGCATTACTGAACGTGGCAATTACCCCTGACATTTGCCTTTGAATCTTATCTAGATGTCCTCTGCCAAACTGGTTTTGTGGATCGCCCAAAGCTTGTGAGGTTCACGCCAGCCATGTCACCATCCTGATAGAAAATAACTGGTGCAGTTGCCTTGGTGCTGTGTTGACTGCTGCCTCCTCCAGTGTCTGGTCCCAGTGAGCATCATCCTCCAGTAGTCCATGTTTGGCGCAGGCTTTTCTATAGGTCGTGCAGACTTCCCAATTGTGTCTTCAAAAGTGTGTGAATGATGTAGGACCTCTGACCGTGTGTAGCAGACGCAGAAAGAAGCACACATGCTGATTAGGGTGCACAGTGTACACCCACCTGATGGGCCCCCAATTCTAAAGACAGCATCTGCTTTCTCGCCCTCAATGTGTGTTCCTTGCTTGCGTCTGTTCCATCTCCTGTGTACTCAGGTATAGTACACTTGGACCTCTACATACATCATATTTATATATATACGCACATGTATATACATACATATATTTATATATATATATACACATGTATATACATACATATATTTATATATATATATACACATGTATATACATACATGTATTTATATATATATATACACATGTATATACATACATATATTTATATATATACACACACATGTATATGCATACATATATTTATATATATACATACATATATATGTATATATATATATCCATATATGTATATATATACATACACATATATATATATATA
>NC_068992.1:8899783-8904310 GCF_001194135.2 Octopus bimaculoides
TCAAGAGTTTTTTGTCAAAACTTCTTTTATGGGATTATTTAAATCTATTTGTTGTTGTGTGTTGAGATAAAAAATATATAAAAATATTTATCATAGCCATTTACAAAATGCTTCCAAGCTGACACAATGATATGTTAAATTACATAGTAGCATTGGTTCAAGTATATATTAACACTACATCATAAAGTATATCTATAGGATTAAACTGTATATCTACAATTGCTATGGAATGAAACTATTACACAACATGACTGCATGTCTGGAACATGACAATGTGTGTGTGTATACATGTATAGCAATAGAATTAAACTATTACATGAGTGCTTTTCACTTTCTTATACTTATATATATATATACATACATACATACATACATACATAGGTAGATAGATAAAGTTTGATAAAAGTGCAGCTTTATCTAACTTTATCTGTATTCTATACTGCTCTATAACTTAGAGTGGGCTTCTTTTTCTTTTTTATGATTTACCCACGATATATGTATATATATATATATATATATATATATATATGTGTGTGTGTGAGTGTGTATACATACATATATATCCACACACACACTATTAGGAATATGATCACAAAAGAGTTAAGCAACAGAACATATAAATACTGAACTCCATTGTTACTATTTAAAATTAACTTCAACTACCTGCTTAATAAAAACAACACATTGTTTAGATTGAACTCAATATAATAAATTACTAGTTTACTAAAACACTTGTCTGTCAACTAAATATATATGTGCATGTGTGTGTATGTATATAATGTGTATGCATATATGTATGTATTAGTGTTTGTCTTTCTGTTCTGAAGAATAAATATTGGTTTTCATGAGACTTCGATTCATTTTTTTTTTATTTATATAAAAATATATTTATATAATTTGCATGCACGAATGTGTATAAATCACATCTAACTGAAAACTGTTGCTGCTTTTCCTAGAAAACCCATTTAGTTTCCTTCAGTTTAATTAAAAAATATTATTAATAAGCAACACTTACATACTTGTACATGAGTTTTATGTTATAAATGCACTAGAAATACTAAAAAAAAATTTTTTTTAAATTGAAGAATGAAAAATATCTAATATATGATGAGATAATAAATAGTATTTGATACAGCAAATAAAGGTTTAATGCTTTTTCAAAATCACTTGTCCAAGACTGTCGCTTGCAGAATTGTTTATATTTTAATTAAAATTTCTCATCATGAGTAAAAATCTTTCATCAACCATTTCGCATTTAAACTGGCCATACCAGCCCAAATATTTTACCTGTTTTATGTTCAAATCGGCCAGATTTGGCCAATCACACCTACTCTACAAAGTCGTTCTAAAAATTAAAAAAATCACATCATCAAAATCTTGAAGATATGAGATAATGCATGATTAATTGAAAACAATGTTAACAAATAAGCATTACATTTGACAGAGTAATCTGAATGTTAGTGGTTAAAATATGAAGCAAATAGCATATTAATAATGAAAAAGTTCAGTTATTTTAGTAAATCATTCCAAATTCTTAATTCAAAAAATAATTAAAAAGAACATGGACAGTATATTTCATAGAATAAAACATTAGAATAAATACAAAAATTCTTCCCTTACTTTCACTACTTTATACTAATTCATTCAATAGTCTACTTAATACAATGTCTATTAACACATTTGTTCATCAAAAACTTTTCAGTCAATAATAATGATACAACATAATGTGAAAACATAAAATAAAAAAAAGATGGAAGCATAAGGAGTTACATTACTAAAGAGGGAGAAACAATTCCTGTAGATATATACTAATCACTGCTTTATTTAATTATTGGTACAACTGTACCTTTTAATGTTGAATACATTTCTCTTGACATGAAATCAAATGTCAAAAAGGTCCTTTATCACACGTGCACTGTAGATGAACCCAGTTTAGAAACACTTTATACCATCTGGATGATTGAAAGCAAGCATTACAGCAAAACGAAAAGAATAAATTGTAAATTTTTTAACAAGTTTGGCACCTTTCAGTTGATATTGAGTTTTAATCAGTTGCCATCTGTATGCAGAGATTTCATGAAATAGTTAATTTATTTATTTTTTTTCTCTGGTTATTACAAAATCTCTGAACAAAGGGTTTACTTCAATGAAACTAAAGCTTAAAAAGTAAAGAGGTGTATGTTGCCATAAGACAAACATTCAGTTATTGCTCTCAGCACTACAAAAATGAAACATGGAACCAGGTTTTAAGGGAGAAAAGAAACCATAACACAACTTCATGACAAAAATTTCTCAGTGAAAAAAGAAGGAAAGAGACAAGTAGATCTGAAAGATAATGAACCCCCCCCCCCTTTCCCATCCTCCCAAAATACCATAACATTGGTCAGTTTAATTAGTTTTCTCAGGCCTGAAGAGATTTGCATTGTCCAGTCTAAGTTTTTTTAATTTTTTTAATTTTAATCCAATATCTAAAAGACTTCCAATGATACAAATGCTAGCAACATTTCCGTCTCTCTGTGTGTGTAGGTGTGTGTGTATGAGCATATATATATATATATATATATATATATATATATATATTATTGCATTGACCAGGCTATTGGCTGCTGTTGTACACTATTGGTCACAATGTGTTTCCGTGCATTGTTATAGCTTTTGAATAATGTCATCCAGCTGGTTAGGTTGGTAGGTCAATATTCTCCCAGAATGGAATGCCAGTCCATTGCAAGGTTACCAACTTGTAGTTGAGTGGACTGGAGCAAGGTGAAATGAAGTGTTTTGTTCAAGAACACAAGCAATGCCCAGTCCAGAAATCAAAACCATGATCTTGTGATTAAGAGCCCAATGCCCGTTAGGCAATGTCTTCAAACACATATAGATATATACACTCTCTCACACAAATACAGACAGATCTGTTACAAAGATGATCAAAAGGAGGGAAGCCAACAAAATAACAACTATCACAGGAAAAAAAGAATAGCAATCCAAGATTAACAACAACTTAATTACCAATAATTCATGTAGCAAATCAAATTAAAAACAAAATTTAAATGCAGTAGAAATTATAACATACTGCATAAGATAAAAGATGACAATGATGATAATGATTGCAATAATAATAATAATAATAATAATAATAATAATATGTAACAAATAAAAAAAAAAAACAGTATGAGATTAACCAGATGTCTTAGATTCTGGTGATGCATGCAATGTTTTTTTTTTTTCCTGATAAATGTTTTTTAAATTTCTTTAAAAACATACAAGGTCGGTGAAAAATATTAAGTAAAATATCAAATTCCACTTAAGAAAGAATAGAATTGAAATCTTTATTCAATATGTTTGATTATATAAAATGATCAATTTTCTTGAGAAAAGCAAATGTCTGCAATAGTATTTGTTTCGTTACATGCAATAATATCCTTCACACTTTATGGGAAATATAAGAACTTCTTTTCATAATATATATCTTTTTTTATTTTTTGTCTTTTTACTTGGACCACTTTAACCAAGTATTTCTATCCAATTAGTAGTACAAGTCTCAAATAATTCACAACCGCATTTGTTCTTTTATTAGGTTTTTAATAAAATAGATTTGTACCACACACCAGAAAACGAAAAGATAAAATCATCTTTTGCAGGAATATTTGTAAATGGTTTTTTTCTTAAAAAAAAAAAAAAAAATATTTTGAAAGAAATTGTACTTTTCTTTTCAAGAAATAAAATATGAGCTAATGTCAGTAGGACATGGGATACAGTTGTTTCTAATAGAAAAAATTTGAAAAGATGAAAAGCTTCAGTTTCTGAATTCCTTACAGTAGTAAAGACATATGACAATAATAGAAAATATTGAAAATAAAAGATATCAATAGCAAATAAAGAAGAGAAAGGGGTAGAATGATCAGTATGACTGAAAGACAGAGGTAAAGTTTTCATTTGAAAAACTAAGTAGTATTTTAAACTTTTGAAGTAATAAATATACAACAGTAGTCCCCAGATGGTATGCCACAGTACAGAAGCATGCCTCAAGGTAGCTAGGTGTGTTATGAAAACAATTTTATGAAATAATTCTGGTTTTGGAACAGTTAACTTGAAACAAATAAAGCTATACATAACAGCATGTAAATAAAGCTGCCTGCAGGACTTGAACCCAGATCTCCTGTAAACATGACAGGTGGTCTGTCCCATGGCAGCCTCAAATTTTTCTATCCCAAAATTTCTTAATGCACAATTACCACACTACTATCTATAACTTTACTTGCTTTTAGTTAAACTATTCCAAAGAAAAGAAAAAAAAAATCATATTCTTTCAAAGTTTATAAATTATGATGCCAATAGTAAAATTATATTTTTAGAAAGTGAGATTCTAAACACGTCTTAAGAACTAAGCCTATATATTGGTTTCAAATTTTGGTGCAAGGCCAGTAATTTCGGGGGAGGGGTTAAGTCGATTACAACGACACCACTGCAATTTTACTGACCCCGGAAGGATGAAAGGCAAAGTTAACCTCAGCAGAGTTTGAACTC
>NC_068992.1:8905763-8915984 GCF_001194135.2 Octopus bimaculoides
AACTGGGAACAAAACAAACAGATGATAAAGCTGTTATGATAGAAAGAAAAAAGACCCCCTGCACTCCAACAAACCCCAGTTTTCTATTATTTAGCTGCAATTGATCAATAGTTAAACTATGTAACAAAATCCTTCATATATGTTCACTAACATTCTTCATTTGCCTTAATGAATTCATTTCCTAGGAAAGAAACAAATTTTCCATTTTCTAAAGGCTGTCATTTGTTAAGTTCAAATGTAAACAGAATTTGTCAAAGACACAATAAGTATTTTACTCATAATTTCATAACAAAATATAATATCACTGAAATAATTTTAAAAAATTTTTTATGAAAGAAAAAATATCAAAAATCATTTGAACTTACAACAAAAGTACACAATTAGTCGTGGAAATAGCTTTTTAATCTTTCTATTATTGCTTACACAAATGAATTGCCATATTTACAATTAATGTTTTTTTATGAAAGTTAAAATAAAGTACTAAAAAACAATTCAAGTACAAAATACCTAGATTACATTCAACTGTAAAGCTGTATAAAAACTGTCACACTATAGAAGCATCACGAAGATCGCATGTAAGTTATATCTATTTCGGTCCTACATTACAGAAGGGTGAAGTCTCCAAAATATAACATCCTACATAGCATAATGGTTAGCATGACAGCAGTGGCTAGCAAAGCCTACCCTGCTTTGAGGAACAATGGCAGAGATTGGTGGAATGTGTCCACAAATCTCTTTGGTCTTGTACTCATCAGAAGTCAGGTGTATGTACCATCCAAGTGATTTTGAAGATCTTTCATCATAGTTCAAGTTTTAGTTATATCGAGAAAAATGGTCTCTCTCTCCCTCCCTCCCTAAATCCTGAAGAGCACCAACCTAGCCGACTTTGGAATAACTTGATTGCCAAATATTACTGAAGCCTTTTACAGGCATTCTAAGATTGACCCTTATGTGTCAGAAAATATTTCTTATTGTTAGTAAACACTGAATCAAAATATAGATACACCTACATGTGCATGTATGTCAATACACACACACAAACATATATATAATGGGCTTCTGCATAGATTCTGCCAACCAAATTCTACTCACTAAAAATTCTGGTGAAGACACATCTCTCAAGGTGTTGCGCAGTGGGACTGAACCTGATTGCCGAGCAAACATCTGAACCAAATAGCCCAATCTATACCCAAATGAAAAAATGTGTATGTGCCCAGCTGTTTATCTTAGTGATGTGGTAAATGGGATCCATGTAGCTTAAACAAAAGTTAGTAACAAATCAATTATGCGAAACAGCAATAATATCATCATTATATAAATCCTAGTAAATCTCACTTTTTACATGCTGAAAAATAAACCTCTATCTTTCCCTCTGTCACACCACACATCACCACATTCATTCCTAACAAATACCAGCTGTTACCTTTCTTATGTGATATCTCTTGTAAACAATTGTTTTTTTTTTAATATTTGCTCAGTCTATTTCCAAAGTTCCATACTGCACTTCCATTATGTACATCTGACTAGAATTTGTAGTTGAATTTCCCTTAAATCACACTTTACCCATCTTAATAAAAAAATGAATAATTAAAAAAATGGAAACAACACAAAATATAATACAGTTCTAGATACCTGAAATAGAGAAGAGTGGTCAATATTGGAATGTCTTAGAAAATTATAATCGGTCTGTTCATTCAGGAAAAAACCTGGGGCAAAAGCATTTAATTTTATTCGTTAATTCATTGTAAAATGTAAAAATATTCCACTATATACATTGATGCTTGTGTCATTACTAATCTATCAATCACATACAATTTAAAGATTAATAAAGATATTTCTTTGATGAAACACCAACCTTTTGATAAGACATCCCAATTTAGATACAGCACTAACACTACTTCCATTTTCTCCATTTTAATAACAATAAAGTTATATATCTCATCTAATTGTTTCAGAAGAACATTCTGCAACAACTATGCCTAGGTTACTAACACACAAAAAGAAAAGATATTCCTCTATGTATGTGTGTGTGTGTGTGTGTGTGTGTGTGTGTGTGTGTGTGTGTGTGTGTGTGTGTGTGTGTGTGTGTGTGTGTGTGTGTATATATATATATACATATATATGCATACCTGCACAACACACATATACTAGGAACAAACTGGAAGAATGAGTACTCAACACCAGGAAAGTGGATGAAAAATTCTTTCTGATGGAATATTTGTTGCATTTCTGGCACCTAAAGTTTCATGCTAACAGAGATCAACATTTTTCAACTATTTAAAGTTGACACTCACGTGTGCCTGGCTGAATGAGTATAGAAACAGTCAAACATTAATTGAATGATCCTCAATACATCTAAGTAGAATATCATTAATTTCTACAAGGAAATGATCGACAGTGACTTTGAAGTTTTGCTGAGTAATTAGGATATGTACTATGTACTATTACCTGAAAGAGAGAACACAAAACGTCTGTAAAGATACCATTTATTGAGCAAATTGTAAAGTTTAATACCTCACAGTAACCAGCAGGTCTATCTTCAGACAAGCCTTAGGCATTATTAGCAAAACATTGTTAGTAATAACGACAAACTGAAATATTTATGAAATATACCCTATGTCACTACCAATGTTTCATACTTCGTGGTTCTTTCAGGGAGCACTGAAGAGAATTACATCATTTGAAATGTGGGCACTACAGAACATATGATAGATAAAAATATTATAAACTATATTGTAATGTACTGAGCTCTTTATTGTATGACTGGTCTCTCTTAGTGTTCACCTTAAGAATTTTATACTTATATAAGTAAACTTTAGGTCAGTTCAAATATGTTTGGGATATATTTCAACATGAAAAGGCTTTTGTACTGCAGTTAACCATGGGGGAAAATATTCTTGCTTTAAGTAACAAAGGTGTGACAATGCCCTGTGCAGACTGCAATGTAAAAGCCTTTACAAGTTGAAATATGCCCCAAACATATTTGAACTAATCTAAAGTTTGTTTATTTTTCATCATTGCTTTGCCCAATTGTGTGTGTGTGTGTGTGTGTGTGTGTGTGTGTGTGTGTGTGTGTGTATAACAGTTTGTTATATATATAGGAGTTCAAGGAAGGGTATGAAGGAAACAAACAAAGCTTTTCTGCAACTATTTCCTTACAAAATATGTCAGTAAATTAATACAATTGTTATAGAATATTTGTATAGGCATTTGTAAAATATGTTACATAGTTTAGTGATAATAATAGAATTACTGTAGAGTGTGGCTAGAATCAAGGTCAAACCAAATAAGCCTGTCACCCAACCTGCTAGAAATAGCAGCTAAGCTTACTTGAAAAAGAAAAGAAAAAAAAAGAAGACTGAATGGACACAAACAGAAAAGTTATGGGTACAGATATGCTGCATGACTGGGCACTGACCTGGGGCAAATACTGACCCAACAAAAATTAGCATATACAGGAGCAATACAGTTGCTGTCATAGAAAGTAATGCATAAGAGAAAGTAATGCAATCTCAGTAGGCAACTGCTTCTTAGTACAACAAAGTACTTTTTTAATTTTCTTTTTAATAATCAGCATACTGAAATAACTCTTCAATGCAATATATTCCATTTGCATACAAGAATAATGAAATAAATATTTGTAAAAAGCACAGCTTGCAAGCGTAGCTTTGTGAATGAGCTGCTACGTGGTTCTTTCATCAAATATCCTCAAATCACACTCTACTATTTAGACAAAAAATGAAGTGTCTTTAGTCCTAGATGTATAATGTTTGAATAAAAGACAGTATGGTGATAGCTTGAATGCTTCAGATCAGTTAAAAAAAAAACAAATTTATCAATTCATCTTCTATAATGATGAAATAAATATTAAAAAAAAAAACAAAGAAGAAAAACCCACAAAGAATAAAACTAAAAACAAAAAAAAAAATTCACAATTTGTAAACTATTTTAATGTCTGTATTGCAATACCTGTAACAAAATTTAGTGATTGCCAGACAGACATATCTCCCTGTCACTATACCAAGCATCTTGACATTGATGTTTCAAAGTAGTTTTAGAACATTCTCAAACAAATCAAAAAGCCTTTTACTCAACAATGCTGGGGTAAAAAAAAAAAAAAAAAAGCACTGGTGCATAAACCAACAAAGGAATTCTATACTGTCATTCAACCGGCAAGAAAGTCAGTCAAATCTCTTTCAAATTACACACTTTCATCTTGAAGAGAGAAACATGTTATAATGTAATCCTAGACATGCAATGCCCAAGAATGGTTATAGCATGAATACTTTTGAGCACAGGTCTACTTAATCCTTGCAGACCTAGAGCAACAACAACTATGTGCAAGTAATATTTTCCAGTTTTTGGTATTTTCTACTTGAATGTTTCAATAATAAATAACAAACAAAATAGATGATATTGTTAACCAGAAATTGTTCATCATTATAAATTGTTATGGTTGTAATTGCAGGCATGAGCAACCTTCTGCAGGAAGTGGGCTGCTTGTAACCAGGTGAGGCATACTACTAAAAAAAAATCCAAGGTAATTATTTTAGGCATGCCATTCAAAAAGCCCCACAGGATTCTGTTTACCCATGACTGATGCAACATAATCACTGATCTGACCCAGGTCTGCACTGATATTAGTGAAAAGTAAGATTTATGATCAGGGGTGTTTCAGCCTTGTCCACTATATTCCACTATTCTATCTCATCTTTTTAGACAGAGTCTATCTAAAACTCCCTTATCTTTGGCCCCTTAAAAACAAAAGCAAAAAAAAAAGAAAAAGAAAAAAAAAACTAAATAATAAATAAATATAAACCAGAGGGTGTAATTTGAAAGAAATCTGATTGCTACTTCTTGACACAAAACTGAACACATTCTTTCACACGAGGTGAATGGACAGAGTTTAAGTTGTAGTTCTTAGTTATTGCAAACCCCACCCCCCAAGACAGTGTAGTGAGCAGCACAATTGGAAGAAGTAAACAGAATAAAATAAATTCAAGGAAAAAATTTTTTATTGGACTACTCAAACAAAAAGGTTACTTAAATTCAAATTCATTAGATTATAAAAATTAAGCAACATGACATATTACTAAATAGAATTAAAACACACACAGCTATATAAATGAATGTGTTTAGATTTTAATGAAATTAAAATTCATTTTGATGGCTAAGGAAACTACTAAAGTAATCAATATTTATATATTTATTGCAAATTATTGCTTAGTGATCAATATTTATAGGTCAATGAGATGAAATTAAGAAAAAGTGGAATCACTGAAGTCAAAATAACATATCCAGAACAAAATCAAGAAATTATAACATGGATAAGTTAGTGTTAATATTGTTCATGCAGGAAACCTTTAAATCACTTAGTAGAAATAATAATGCATGGAAGAAAATTACTTTTAAGTCAGTGACTGTTTTTATTACCATTTTCCTCCTGTATATTACAAGGGAAAACTCCAAACAAACTTCACTCATATTCTGACCTCATCAGAGAGCATACCTCCCCTTCACCATGCTTGCCAGAAGTAGTGGTGAAAGAGCTGCAAAAAAAATGTACAAAATTGTACACTGATTTGCAGGTGGGCTCAATGGTGATCACCCATAGGAAACATAGGTAACTGTGAATGTTAATTAACAGGAAAGAAGCAGAAGAAGAGTGGAAGGAGTCCAACGGTGCTTTAGTATTTTGAAACTGATGTCCAATTTTCTCAGATGCTCTCTCTCTCTCTCTCTCTCTCTCTCACACACACACACACTCCCCCCACTCACAATTTTGCTTCATCCTGATCTATTTTCTTCTTCTTTGCTTTCTATCTGTAAGTCAAATTTACATAATGGTAATACCCCCACAGGGCTGAGATGGCATGAAAAGAGGAAGGAAGAGTTGCAGGAAACAGAATAAACAAGTTTTAACAATTTGAGATGATTTGTGGTTCACTATCATTATCATCATTATTGAATAAAACAAAATCAACAACAACAACATAACCAATAATATATACATACATACATATATATATGTGTATATAACATATATGTATATTGCAATATATCAATATGTAGCATGGTAAACAGCCATGCAATATGACAATACAATAATATAACTATGTGTTACGTAACACAGAAGAGTATCTACATGACTGTATTAATCAGAAATTTTGATTGCTCTTCATATACACAAATGTATACACATACAAAACATACATACATGCACACTCATACATGCAAACACAGTCAGTCATGGAAGAAAACCAAAATTGGTGCAGTTGGCTGGAATGAACAATTTTATCTACTTGTTAGTCCAACCATATATTCTGAGTTCCATCAGACCTGACCTGACCTGACCTGGCTGAATAGAAGAGACTAGACCAAAAAAAAAAAAAAGTTGTATTAGATGTGAGTGGAGGAGGAATGAGGGAGGCAGATAAGGAGGGGAAGAAGGAAAGGAAAAGGAGAGAGGAAGAACAACAAAGTGAAAACCTCAATGAGGAAGAATAAAGCAGAAGGAAGGAATTTGAGGATGGAGTGGTGGTGGTGGTGTGGGGAGCAGAAACAAAACTGTGTGTATATTACATATATATATATATATATATATATATATATATATATAGAGAGAGAGAGAGAGAGAGAGAGAGAGAGAGAGAGAGAGAGAGAGAGGTGGGGTGGGGAGAGATGAGAAGAAAGAACATTAAGGGCTGCTTTATTATATGGATAGAAAGAAATAAAGGAATCTTGATGAATAGTTCCAACAAAATATATTTGAAATAATGTTAAAAATTGGAAAGAAAATTAAAAAAATATAAAAAAAAACAAAACAAAAGGAAATAAAAGATAAAAAAAAAAAGCCAAACATACAGATGTAATAAACAACCACCCTGTTGAAGTTGAGCAAATGCCAGCAAGCAACAAGTTGGGAAAAATGGTGGCACATCGACATTGAAAATATATGACAGCTTACTGTAGGCAACGGGCTGCGTTGGTCAGCTGACATGTCAACTTATACATACATACACACACACATGTATATACACACACACATGTATATACACACACACATACATACACACATGTATATTTTGTGGTGGCATTGGTGGTGGTCACTTCTACTTTTTGTTTTTCCTCATCAGCTGACATTCAAATCTAGTTCAACCTGAAAGCAAAGAAATCAATGAATAAGAATTTTAAAATCAATTGTTATATACTGATACAATAAAACAGTGATAGAAATTATGCAGGAATGGTAAAGTCTGAGACTAAATTGCCATGGCAGAGTAACTACCATGCCTCATGGTAGTTATAACAGCTCTCTATGCATTGAGTTCACAACCCACTGAGGTCAACTTAGAATTTTCCTCCTTTTAGGGCCAATGAAAAAAGAACTAGTCAAATTTTGGGGTCAATCCCCCCACTGTCCTACTCCTATCTCTCTCTCTGAATCAGCTATAGGGCACAGTGTGAAAGGTTCAGCAAAGGACAAGTGAACTCTTCTTATAGTAAAAAGTGATATACAAAGGGTGCTGGAAAGTTTCTGGCTCTAAGGGTATCACAAAAAGCGTGGTCGGAGGCCCGACCTTCTGAGTTCTTTTACAGGGCTTAGAAAAACTGAAGGACCACTGCAATAAGTGTGTAAATCTGAGAGGGAAGTATGTTGAATAAAACCATAATTAGCAGATCCTCTTGTATTTTCTTTTACCCAAAGCCAGGAACTTTTCAGCACCTCTTTGTACAATTGGAACAGTCCAGGAACTGATGACGAAGTACAACAATAGCAGCAAGAAGGCACAAATGGGAGAGGGGAATGGAGGATTGAACTATGAGTCATAGGTTCTCCTCAAACTAGAAACCTAGCCTAAGAGTTTACAAAAGATGTCAACTCTACTGAAGGAGGCACCCCACTAAAGAGCCAGGTTACAGAGTTAGACCACATGATAGATGAAGGTAACTACTTCTGCTACCATATGGGTGCAATTTCCAGCAGATTGAGCAACTGCATAGATGCACCCTTGCTGGTGTGTGCAAAAATAAATGAGATATATTGCCTTGTTCTATTTAAATTATATGGGTTAAATCTTTTTGAAGAAATATTGTAGTAAGAAACTTGTTTCTCAATCACATGGTTCTGGATTCAGTCCCACTGCATGGCAACTTGGGTAAGTGCCTTCTACTATAGCCACGGGCCGACCAAAGCCTTGAGTGGATTTGGTAGATGGAAACTCAAAGCCCATCATATATGTATATAGATATATATTATGTATATATTTGTGTCTATGTGTGTGTGTGTGTGTGTGTGTGTGTGTGTGTTTGTTTGTCCCCCACACACACATGCACACTGCTTGACGACTGGTGTTGTGTTTACATCCCTGCAAAAGAGACTGATAGAATAAGTAGCAGGCTTTAGTAAAATAAGTCTCAAGTTTGGTTTGTTCAGCTGAGACTCTTCAAGGCGGTGCCCGAGCAAGGCAGCAGTCAAAAATGACTGAAACAAGTAAAAGATAAAATATTTTTTAAAAAATAAATTAAAATACCCCCCCCCTTACCCGAAAAACCAACAACAACAATAAAAAAACAACTGAAGATCAGTTACTTACAAAACAACTCAATGTCCATCAATAACTCTGTCGCTATCTTCACTGAAATGATAAAAAAATATATGGGTTATAGTTTTAAAAACACTTGGTTTAATTACTTCAAGTAAAATACATGTTCAGAAGACTTCTGTTGAGCAGAAAAAAGAAACCCTACAAGGCCCCTGGGTGTGAGATGCTTTCAGTGGAGTCCACTCTTTTGAATGTATTCAAGTCAGGTCTCAAGTCTTGAGGTAGCTTCCTCCCTTGTTATGACGGCCCAGAAAAAAATGTTATTGGGTCCTGTCCTTCCTCGACTGACTAACTACAAAAGAGTTCTTATTTAGCCCAATGTCAACTCATACTAAGTGGACTTATGATTAAAAGTAGTTAGGTTCTGATCACCAACACCATCTTTCCAGATGACATCCTGTCTCTAACACACTGAATCCATCAGTGGTTTCATAAATAAACTTTTTGAAGATGGTAAAGCATTTTTTTGGAAAAATAAATGTATATAGCTCATAAAAAGCCCTGTAGAACATTGGGCCTCACAGAGGCAGTGACAAGCAGCCAAGACCCTTGGCGATATACCATACTTGAGAAGACCTGTGAAGCCAAGTGAGATCATAGTCCTGGCCAATGCCGGTGTTACATAACTGCCACCTGTACTTGTGGCACATAAAAGGCACCCACTACACCCTTGGAGTGATTGACATTATGGAAAGACACCCAGCCATAGAAACCATGCCAAATCAGATTGGGACCTGGTGCAGCTCCCCAGTTTTCAGTCACACCATCCAACCCATACCAGCATGGAAAAAGAATGTTAGATGATGATGATGATGATGATTTATATATGTGGGTGTGTGGGTGTGTATACATATACACACACATAGAGCAAGCTTCTCTCAGTTTCTGTTGACCAGATTCACTTTGGTTGACCTGGAGCAATAGTTGAAGACACTTGCCCAAGGCGTTCACACACTGGGACTGAACTCATGACTACATGGTTGGGAAGCGAGTGTCTTAACCATACAGCCATGCTTCTGTTCAATGATACAAGATTTTAAAATACAGAAAAACAAAACAAAAAAAAAATGCAAATATAATCAAATAGTACAACACTTAGTTTAACTATTTAAAGTAGGTTAAGACAGGAAATGTTTAGAAATCTACAGTTATCTGTGTCAAGTAGAAACAATTAAGCAGTAATAGACAGGTTTTTATTACACTAGCCAATTCTACTTTATAATTCTAAAGTCTCAAAAACTGTTTTGTAACAATCGTGTCATATTAACAACAGCTTTATCAATTCTTCTTTTTTTTTTTGCTATAATGTATAAAGTTATTTCATGAGAAAAATGTTCTTCCTGCTGCACTATACCCACCACAACAAACAGTTTTGTGTCTGCATTTACTAAGATGCATCAGCTGCATTAACATCAGGTAATATGGTAGATTTCAAAAGCAATGGGCCCTACTCCTATTTTCCACATTGAAATGTAAGAAAGAAGTAAAATAAACGAGTGAGGGGAAAGGGCTAGAGAGAGGAGATAGAGGGATAAGGGGAGTGGAAACTAAGAATGACCTGTGGATATATAAATATATATATGTATATATATATAAAATATCTATATATATTTCT
>NC_068992.1:8916374-8926690 GCF_001194135.2 Octopus bimaculoides
TTTTGTTTAAATAAATGGGAGGAAGGGCAACACTAAATTCCATTCAACTCCCAGTAGTTGACTGGTATCTATTTCACTGACCCGAACAAAAAAATGGAAAAGACTCAGTCAGATTTTAGCAGGTTTTGAACACAACATATTGATATGATGTTTGACTTCTTATAACTGTTATATCTGAACTGTTATAATATCAAACGTTCCTGATGTTCTCTTATTACTCTCCAACTGTGTATCTTCAACAAGCACTCAACGATATCGCTATTCAATAATTCCTACGACCTGTACCCTATGACTGAGAATATGACAAGCTTCCCAGACTGTTCTATGCATGCTCATTGATACTAACGAGTCTAATTCACTTAGCCCATCACAGGGGCATACAGATTCCTCATACAACACACATGGAGAGATGCAGTCTAATACAATAAAATATTTTGTCTAGTGCACTCAATAGATTCTCTAGAGCACTGGACATGCAATACTTAGCATGCTTCCTTTAGTGTCAGAACTTAGATCCAGCTGACGTCAACTTTACCTTTCATTCTTCTAGGATTGGTAAAATGACATGCCACTCAGATACTTAAGGTCAACTTAACATTCCTATAAAACGTCAGCAATACAGGGTGTGGTGAATATGCTGTTGTGTAAATTATGCAAAAATATAAAGAACACTGTCATCTCATTTTAACAGATATATTCACCAAACATAAAAATATCTTGAAGTACTGAAGAGTAAATTTATTCAATAAAATTGCCATTGGCTTCAACCATGGCCTCCAGACATCTTCTGGATAGTCACCTTGTTTAAGTTGGTGAATGCTGCCATAATCCTTGACTTCAGTTCATCTTTCATGTTACAAGGAGCTTTGTTGGTCTCTCATTCAACTGCACTCCACACATAATAATCAAGGAGGTTGCAGTCTGGGGAGTTAAGTGGCCAGATGTTAGGGGTGATGTGGTCAAAGAAATTGTCTGACAGCCATGACTGGGTTCTCTTGCTTGTGTGGCATGGTACAAAGTCCTGTTGCCAGACATAGGGTCTTCCAGCAGTCATCCTCTTGACCCAGAGCAGCACTACCTCCTCCAGGCATTTGATGTAGAAAAGAGTGCAGGAAAAGAAAGATGGTCATGTGAGCATCGTCCATCTTTCTTTTCCTGCATGACATTCTAAGGACTGGACATTTTCTTTTTCTCACTTCTATCTTTTCTGTTATACAAATATCAAACAGAAAAACAACAATAACTGCACACTTACATCATCATTTTACATCCATTTTCCATGCTGGCATGGGTCGAACAATTTGAGAGGAGCTAAAAAGGCCAGGAGCTGCACCAGGCTGCCCTTCCTAATGCCAAACATACATATATACATATGTGTATATATATGTTCTGCATTCTTAAATAGAATAAATTTCAAGGACACACATCAAACTTTTTTACTAGTACATATGGACCACACTATCCAATGTATCTTTTCATTCGTTTATGTTGGCAAGGTGACTGGAAGGAGATTTAGCTGTTATTTCTAGCCGACTGAGCAACTGCATAGTGGTTCATTCTCCTACTGACATGAATAGCCACCATTAACAATGGAAGTGAAAATGACAAAAGCTAAGCCTAGTCTGGTAGACAGTAATTATATTCTATAATCTGAATAATTGCAGCAATCAGTTATGTGAAAGGATCACCATCCAGCTTTTAGGTCTTCGTGTCACTCATCATTTTCATATCTCTTTTGAAGTGGAAAAGAAACGGTGACAGCTTACAAAATATAATGAAAAGAAACCCTGGTAGTGTCTCAGAGACAGTCAACCAGGTTATCATCAAAGCAGTTCTTTAAATTTATACAATTCAAGAGTATAAACAAACACACACACACACACACATTCTGACATGGGAGATGGAACTGATTATTTACATAGGAAATAAAAAAAAATTTTTTTAATATCTTTTTGCTTTTATAACTTTGCTTCTGAGATGCAAATATTCAATATTCCAATACATTCATTTCATCAACCCCTGCAGATTACTGTCTTGAGTCCCAGGACTCTTAGGATTGGTTATCTGGTTTCCATGGCATCTAAGTGACCCTGAATGGGCTACTCGTTCCCAGCTGAGTAAACTGGAACAATGTGAAACGAAGTAATTTGCTCAAGAATACAATGTACCACCTGGTCTAGGAATCAAAACCGTGATCTTGTGACTGTGTATGAAAACCCCTTACTACAATGCCACTCAGAATTCCAATTTGGTATTGAATGAAGTTTACATGGTGGAAGTGTAACAGACAGTTAAAAGAGCTTACTGCAAAAGTAACAACACTGTTGCAAAAAGGAGTCTTTGAGGGCAACATATACAGAAGAATGGTCTGTAAGCAAAAGCAAAGAAAACTGTGTTAAAAATAGCCATGAAGGAATAAGTCGGTGTAAGCTAGTGTCCCGATTCCAATAATCTTATTAGTAACAATGATAGCTGGTCGTAGAAAAATTGCAGCTTTCATGAGAGGTTAGTCTGTGAAATGAAAGTGGAGGAAAGGTCACATAAACCAAAGTTATACATGATGCTCACCTTTCAGCAGAAGTCTGGTTCATTTCCAAGCCACATTTAAAGGGCTGAATTAAAATACAAAGGGACATAGGTTAGAAATAAAAAAAAAAATGTATATAACTTTTTTTCTCAACTTCTCTTTTATTGTGTTCCAGTGTTTGCAGGGATTAAAGAAGTCTGTCAATCACAAATTACTAAAAAGACAAAGACAGTACACATCTCTAGATAATTGCAAATAACCTCCCTGCTAAACCATGTTAAATCTTTCCCTCCATTAGAACATAGCAGCTGAGGGCCAAATCCACAGAAAATTCTGTACTCTGCATAGTGCAGCAGCAACACCACCATCACCAAGTCCCCATGTACTAATTGCTACAGCCAGTCTTTCCTCACCATAGTGTCATCCCACTGAAAGCCCTCCCAGCTCGTATGTCTTCCTGCGCAAATCAACTTGTAACTGTTTAAGAGGAATGTTTAAGAGGAATGCTGGACGCTGACACTCGTTGATGCTGCATCGAAGAGGCCAGGGAATAGAAGAAAGAAGATATGCACCCAACACCAGAGCTGAAGACACCTCTGAAAGGAGGGGCCCCGCCACGTCAAAATGGTAGAGGAGTAGGGGCCGAAATCGGACGTGGTTCCTCCTGATGATGTCTTGAGCTAACTGGATCCTATAAAGGAGCTGTTGTGGTAGCAGACCATGAAACATGGTTGAAATTCCATGTCAAAACTCACTGATGTTGGCAGGCCTTACAAATGTCAAGAGCACAGCCTCTTCCTTCAGATCAAACCAATAAATGAGAAAAACAAAATTCTGAAACTTCAGTCAACAGTGGTTGATCAAATCTACGATCAAAACTATTGCCACTGTGACCATCCTGTCCTTTTTTAATATCTAGGACTATATTAGCTAAAATTCCCCTTTTTATAAAACAGTTGTGTGAGATGTGAAGGAAATGCAACTGCTATTTCTAGTGAGTTATGTGACTACATTTATGCTCCTTCATTATGTTGGGTTTCCTGTGTTCTTATAGTCAGTTTAAGTAAAGTCCTAACCAGTTTTTGATCTAATAATATTCTGAAACAACAGAACATTAGGCTACAATGATATAACATAATATTAAATCCTGTCTAAGAGGAAATGAGAAGTACATGGACATTCTCTTCTTTATCTTACTACTACTACTACTACTACTACTACTACTACTAATAATAATAATAATAATAATGGTTTCAAATTCTAACACAAGGCCAGCAATTCTGGGGTAGTGGGTAAGTTGATTACATCAACTGGTAACTTATTTTATTGACCTTGAAAAGAATGAAAGGCAAAGTTGACCTCGGCAGAATTTGAACTCAGAACATAAGGACAGACAGAATGCCACTAAGCATTTTGCCGGTCATGTTAACATTTCTACTAGCTAGTTACCCAATAATAATAATAATAATAATAATAATAATAAATGCCTTGACGCATGCGCTGTTTATCTTGATATAAGATAACCATGTCATGCACAAGTGGTTGTGATGCATGTGCTTGGTTTACCCTTATCAGATGGGTAGTCATAATGGGTATATTGGGCTTCATATAATTGTACCCCAGTGTCACCTTGATAGCATGCGCTGTTCTCTCACTCAATAATAATAATAATAATAATAATAAATACCAATTCTAGAGTGGAGTGGTAATAACATGAAGTAGAACATGTGCAGATGTGTGTGTGTGAGAGAGATAGAGGGAGGGAGGGAAGAAGTGTAAACTAAAAGATGAAGGTGTAACTGAAAAATATAAAATAAAATAGTGAAAATGTAAACACATTAGAAATATATAAGGAATACACCATGCAAAAGTTACTGTATCCATCTAATACATGCACATACTATTATAGTTATCTTGAATTTGTTTCATTACTTTTTGTTAGTATTGTATACTAGAATTTTTATACATTAGTCACACACAATTCAACCACAGAAATATCCTATGCTTGTATGAATGTGTGCTATAATTAGGCTTCAGGATGTTCAGGTATTAGTGCATTATGGCCGTTTCAGGCAACTCCATTTAATCAAACAATGCAAGCATTATATCAAATTGATGTAATGCTTGCATTGAGTGATTAAATGGAGCCACCTGAAACGGCCATAATGCACTAATACCTGAATATCTGTGTTACTTATTTACTTTTTATTCACCTTACTTATAGGTGCATGTATAATACCAGACTGACTTGGTACCTCAACTTAAGTACCTAATTCTACTGATTCTTAATTATTTCTTTATATATATATATCATCAACATTTAACATAGGTTGCATATATTGGCGTTAGGAAGGGCATCCAGCTGTAGAAACTCTGCCAAATTTAGATTGGAGCCTGGTGTTGCCATCCGGTTTCACCAGTCCTCAGTCAAATCGTCCAACCCATGCTAGCATGGAAAGTGGACGTTAAACGATGATGATGATATATAATCATCATCATTTAACATAGGTTGGCTATATATACATATATCGTTCGTTTGTTTCGTTTAACGTCCGCTTTCCATGCTAATATATATATATATATACACACAAAATCTCAACCAACCTGTGCCAGCATTGAAAAGTGGACACTAAAAGGATGATGATGATCATCATCATCATCATCATGTTGATGTGTGTGTATGTGTGTGTCCCCCCCTTGATTGAAATTAGAAACATCATCAGTGCTTATTGCATTTGTTTTAGCTACAAGAAACACCGATGCTTAATGGACTGCTTGTAGATATCACACACAACATTTTGCAATCTGAATTGTCTACTTACCTCTTTCTGCCAATCAAGTTCTTCAAATATCCTTTCAAAGCTATCATACATATATACAAACTAGAAAAAAAAAAGAGAGGAAGAAAACAAGAAAAAGTTGAGAATATGTAATACAATATTACATTCTAAATTGCAAATGAAAAATCAGTCAAAATTAAGAGTTGAGGAAACAGTATGAAATGCTGAATGGTCCTTTAAAAAAAGTGCAAATATTTAAATTATACCTATTACTAGCAGCTATATTAGATATACATATTACCAGTTATACACACACACACAATAATTATAATATATATATATATTATATATTTGTTAGATATAATGCCGATATATCATTAGTTACATACATTATTGATGACTATATATTTGTACTGAGAGCAATCATATTGGCATCACCTTCAAAGATATAGTCAATTACAAAAAAATAAAGCAGACCTCAGTGAGATTTGAACTCAGAACATAAAGGGAAGTAACCAGATTAACACAAGGTATTTTGTCTCAGGACATACCACTTCTGACTTAAACCCCACCGTGCATGTTTCTAAAATACAGTTTATTTCCAGGTCAGTCCTGGTGGAATAAGCTTATTGCAAAAGATTTTCCAGCTGTAACAACCCTGTTTTCTGTCCCCTGCCTCTGTCCCCATAGGGTTCAACAACCTGAGGCCTCTTCATTACTTTATCCCATGTCTTTCTGGGTCATCTGCTTTCACAGAATCCATCCACATTTGATATTTATCATATATGCATACATCCAGCAGAGCATGCTAACTTCATTTCTTTCTAGTATTTGAATGTTCTATGCATTCACAGCTCACATTTCATTACCATGTAACATTTATACACAAGCATTACACAATCTACTTTTCACTCTGAGAGAGAGGCCCTTTTTATTTTACTAACAAAGGTAACACTCTCTGAACTTTCTCCAGTTGATTTGGGTACTATTCAAGAAGAGCGGTCCCAGTGCAAGCACTCGCACACTCACGCATCCGCGCTAGCTAGACGTGACTAGTTGATCCTACAACAACTATCTAGCATGTATGCGCAAAACAGGATATATTTTAAAACGGGGGCGCCAGTATTTTCTTAACGAAACACTTTTAACAAAAAAAAAAGGAATTCGCAAGTTATTCCATGTTAAAGTTGTCGTATTTCTGTAATTTCAACCAATCAGCTGAATAAGAGTTACTGCTGGCCGTCATAAAAATGTTATTCCCTGTGACATATTTCATCCGGTTTAATCGTAATTTATACGCATATATTGTTTATATAATAAATTACGCTGTGCGTATCTATGTGTGTAACAATTTTAGAGTTCGGATTCTAGAGTTAGGGTTAGGGTAAGGGGATTAATACGATATACACCGTTACAGCGCTAACTGTTTTCAACTGAAAAGACGTCAGTGATTAGTAGAAATTATCGAAATAAGACAATTTTTTTACATGAAATAAATTCGAATACAAAAATATTTTTCTGTTCTATAACACAAAATAGATAAGTATACGAAGTTTGAAAGTCTTTCCGTACCAAAAACACTACATAAAACATAAATGAAAACTGGCGCCCCCGTTTCAAAATAGATCCAAATAATTTTCTTCGTTGAATCTTCCCCATCTTACTCTTATTATAAAAAATTATTTACTTTGTTTGGAAAAAAAACCCTCATACATGTTTTGGGCATGACGCTTACTCGTGCTAGGTAGTCGTAGGATCGACTAGTCACGACTCGCGAGCACAGATGTGCGAGTGCGTGCACCGGGACCACTCTTCTTGAATAGTACCATATATATAGAAGAAAACGGATTTAACAACAATGGGAAGCTCACTGTTTTCGCTGGTATGTCTTTAATTAAATAGATAACAAGGAGGAAGAAGCAGAGATGAGAGAAGCATCGTTTCGATTTATTGGTCTAAGTAAATCTCATCAGAATGCGAATATATAGATAGGTGCATCAGTTAGGATGCGAAAGATAATTAATAGACATTTGATGGTAACGTAAACAAACTGGTAATTCTAACATTAAATTTTGGTTCTTGTGCTGGTAAATTCGCTGGGTAGAGGTTTGCTTGTGGTAGATTGGTTAGTTTTGTTGGGTAATTAGGGCAGGATGAGTATTATTTAGGTGCGGGATTCGAAGTTTAATTAAGCACATTTTTTTCGCACGTGTGTATTCCATTTTAGAGGTGGGTGAGAAGGGAGCTAACTCATGATTGGTTTGAAAACGTGCTATTGCTAATAATTGTTTTATTGCTAGAGTTTAAGAGGTTCTTAGTGCTAGACGGGGTCCTGTGTATTATTTTACCATAATTGATAAAAATAAGTACTAGTAATATATCAAAGTATATTCCTTTGCCGACATTCTTATCTCCTCCTCAACCATTTACAAGAATGGGAATCGCTGTACTTCATAAAAAATAAAATAAAAAAGAGAGAAAAGAAATTATCACTTACATAAGTTGAATAAATTCGAACTAGTCTAGACTTCCTGCTTGGCCGGAAATATTCAAATATAAATGACATGGTTTCATCATCTATGTCATAGTTTTTTATATCAGACCATTTTATTTCTACAACTTGAGGCTGGATAGAAAAAAAAAGAAGAAGAAAAAGAATAAAACAGATATGAATATTGAAATTAAAACGATGAAAATTAGAATATAAAATTGGATGAAAAAGAAGAAAAACATTTGCAGACAACTAAATAACAATGTTTCTATCGTTGCCAGTGCCCCTGGACTGGCTTGTGCGGGTGGCACATAAAAGACACCATTTCGAGCGTGGCCGTTTTCGTGCGGGTGACACGTAAAAGCACCCACTACACTCTCTGAGTGGTTGGCGTTAGGAAGGGCATCCAGCTGTAGAAACTCTGCCAAATCAGACTGGAGCCTGGTGTTGCCATCCGGTTTCACCAGTCCTCAGTCAAATCGTCCAACCCATGCTAGCATGGAAAGCGGACGTTAAACGATGATGATGATGATGATGTAGAGAAAACCAAGAAATTAACTGTTCTCAGAATAAATTTGTTTAAATCTCTATTGAAAGGAGTTTACAGAAACAAATATTTGCTCAAATGATTAATCCTTCATCATTCAGATTATTCATTCAAATTGTTTTGAATTAATCATGCATTATTTTGTATCTTTGAGATTTCGAGGATGCCATCACTCATTTTTAGAGTGACATTGCAGGGTAGGTTTAAGAGGCTGGATCAAGTCAGTTTGAACATAAAACGGAATATTTGGGCCTGGTGTGGATGCTAATGGGTTAAACAAAATCTTCTCTTCAATCACTTGAACAATCAGCAGTATGAAAAAGCTTTTGAGTTTTTGGGGGTATGATGTCTTGTAGTTCATTGAAACACCAGATACCGAGAGGTGGTTAACAAAGTATTAAGGACATTATGAAGGCAACCACATAAGTAATCACCTCGGTAACCCACTCATTTCACCAGCATGGAAGGTACTATAAAGTCTGCTTGTGGAACGCACAGCTGAAGTTTTGTGTGATTTTGCCAATGTTACAGGGAATCAGTGATTGTTGTAGCTTTTCTGATGTATGGACAGGTGTGTTGGCAGACTGGAGATCATTCAGCTAAAATGTTGTGTCTGCACATAAATAATCTGATGTTCCAGTTCTTCCGGCAATTCACTGTTCTTTGACAAAACTTTGCTTAAACTTAGTAAATAATAATTCTAAATAAAAATATAGCAATTAAGCAACTAAATGAAAAAAAAAACAAACAAAAACAAACAAACAATCAAACAATTAGAAAAGAAAATCATTTACTTCAATGGAACCATCTTCTTTGCATGCTTGTAATCGAAAGGCACGGATTCCAATGCTGGCCATCACATGACCTTCCTTACGAGAATCACAGGCACAATGGGGGAACACAATTTCACCGTAAGAGTCAAGTCTTCGAGCCATCTTCAAATACTGAAAGTAAAATAACAATCCTAACAATATTAGTAGATGAATGATAAGCATATTTATTCAAATAGAGGCCACAAACTGGTTTTGTGGCTGAAGCAGAGCTTCACCTTACCAGTAGGCAACAGGGTAGGGGAACAGATGTAGAACAAGCATAGATAACCTTTGCTGAGAAGCAGGCTACATGATACACTGGCTTATCATATGGTCAGGCTGCATAACTAAAAAACATTCAAGGCAGTTTTCCATTAGGCATGCCATTCAGAAAGTACTGTGGGCCACAGGTAACCCATGACTGATGTAAAATGTGTAATATGACATGCTAGAAATAGCTGTCCATTTCATTACGACGAAAACAGAACTTGACTAGGAACATTGCTAATGGAGAATTCATCTAAGTAAATGTGAATATTGTCCATTGTACATATTGAGTTTGCAGAACATAATTAGGATTTATTGCAACGAATCAGAGCCAACGTATGTATTTGTGTATTACATGTACTGAGTGCTCTTTATCTCATTCAAACTTCTAAACATAAACACACACATACACATTTGCATGATTCCCAATAACAAATTCACACAGCAACAGGAGACTTCTCCAGTATCATATATATATGTAAATATGTATTCTCTCTCTCTCTATCTCTCTCTCACACATGTTCATATTCATTAAAGAGAAATAACTCACCTCGTTAACCTTGGCAGCTTCTTGCAAAGCTTTTAACTCATACAACCGGTCACCAGCTTTTATCAAACTCCTACTGACATCATCTATTGCCTGAATTCAAAAGTAAAGATATGAATCGACAAATAAGGAACCCTTCAAGTAAGTGAGAACTTATAACAGAAAACGTAGAAGGCAATTTCACCAAAGGAATACCACACACACACATAATATATATATATATATATCCGTTTAGTATTGACAGTTGGACGAAAGAGTACTTTATACATAGTAGAGATTAATAATATTTTTAGTTTGGTCCAGTTAGCTGCTTGCTACTCTGAGTGACAGGGACGTAAACACACC
>NC_068992.1:8926983-8928912 GCF_001194135.2 Octopus bimaculoides
CGGCCCGAGGCAATAGTAGAAGACACTTGCCCAAGGTGCCATGCAGTGGGACTGAACCCAGAACCATGTGGTTGGTAAGCAAGCTACTTACCACACAGCCACTCCTGCGCCTAAGATATTTATTTTTAAACTTAAGGCAGTAGAATAAATTCCATTAATGAGAATAAAAGAGGAAGACAGAGAATGAATAAATGAAGACAATTACCTGCCAGTAGAGCAAGTTGCTCACATATTCACTATAACTAAGTTGCATCTCAAGTGCTAAAGAGAATACCCATTTCCTCAGTGCTATGCAGGTTGCTGTGGCTGTACTGTAATTCTGGATATAAATATTGTGTGGAAATTCTTGTGGTTGCAATTTTCGTTCTGAAGTGAATTGAGAAAATATAAAGAAGGTAAGTTTACATATCCATTTCTCAGTTTATTAAGTTCACATTTTGGGGATATCGTGAATGTAGATATACAAAATTCCATTTCAAAGTAGAGAGTACAGAATATAAAGAGATTTTTACATTTTTACAACACAAATTTGGGGGTCAGACTTAGGTGCTTTAATTAATATCTGAGCATATCACTTTTGCTGCAAAAATATCTTGAAAATTTATATTTTCAAATTGAATATCAAGAAAGAAAAAAATTTTAAAAAAAGAAGCCTATTGACAATTTCTGTATCTTGGTATACTTTCAGTAAATTACTTATTGGTGATTCCTGAAATAAAAGGGATTGCTTCAGATGGTGGAGGTTTGACCTGAGGGAGATTTGGTTGCTAATTCTAGAAGGTTGAAAATCTCCACTAGAAACATCAGATCTCTACTCTTCTTCACAGAACATTTTGCTCTAATTTAATAGATTAATTAACTTGAAGAATTTAAGATATGGCACTTAGTCATATTCTAATCCCATTTGCAACTTGTGTTCATAGAACATAATTCTAAAACAGGGAAAACAAAAAGCAGAAAGAAACACAAACAGGTTGAGAAAGGAACTTAAATATGATATCTCACCAAAATTATAGTCCACCGTTTCAAAAAGATAAAAAAACTTGGATGATGTATTATCAATCTGTAATTTGTTGCATACAGCCTGAAAGGAAAATAAAATGCATTAGTCATTGTTCAGAGGAACTGAAGAAAATTAAAATAAAATTAACTGAAAAAAAACGCGATTCTATTCTGAATAGTGCCATACTTTAATTAGTAAATAATATATACCACGATTGTCTCCCTTAGCTTTGCACACAGCAACATACATAGACGTCTGAGGAGCTTCAACGTTACAAATACGGCCTACTACGGAGGAGCTAGAGTTTTCAGACATCAGACTGTGGCCAAGCTAGGGCACTCACTGAAGGCGTTTTAGTCACTCCTATCAAACTAACTAATTACTTTACTGACACCTATTTATCGAATAGTTACGTTAACTTTTAAAATACAGGAATGCAACTCGATACAGTTTTACACCAATACGCCCTTAGTAAAAGTACACCAACGTCGAGGGTTCTAGTTGATCCGATCAACGGAACAGCCTGCTCATGAAATTAACGTGCAAGTGGCTGAGTACTCCAGACATGTGGACCCTTAATGTAGTTCTTAAGGAGATTCAGCGTGACACAGAGTGTGACAAGGCTGGCTCTTTGAAATACAGGTACAACAGGAAGAAAGAGTGAGAGAAAGTTGTGGTGAAAGAGTACAACAGGGTTCGCCACCATCCTCTGCCGGAGCCTTGTGGAGCTTTAGGTATTTTCCCTCAATAAACACTCACAATACCCGGTCTGGAAATCGAAACCACGATCCTACGACCGTGAGTTTGCTCCCCTAACCCTCTTTCCTTTCTCGAGCGTCTAGTAACACTATCTGTATCAAGTCCTCACGTTGTTGATTTTGTCTTTTTCCTTTTTTTTGAACCTATATATATATATATATATATAT
>NC_068992.1:8929555-8957541 GCF_001194135.2 Octopus bimaculoides
GATGTGATAGCTACTTGCTTCTCTGGCAGGCATCAAGGAAGCCCTTAAACTTCCATTACCAAACTACAACTTAATCAGCGGCTGCTAAGCTGAATGACAGGAATTGTGAAACCAAGCATCATCATAAATAAAACCTTTTTATTATGTTGTTAATTGTTCTAATGTCTCTTCATATATAATGCTGTTGAAAGGTGATAGAGAGAGACTAAAGTCTCTATGACAACTATCACTATATCGCAATTATTTTACAGACATTTCCTTTGCTAGAGCAGGGGTTAAACTCGTGTGTGCCAGGACAGTTTTCTTCACGTTTGCCTTATCCTTTATATATCCTCTCGATAACTTTCCTTGCTCTCATTTCGTCTTCCATCATCTTTTGTTAGGTCTGTTTCTGTCTTGGTGTTTATAGTATTACGGAATTAAAACGTTATAAACTGAAAATATGCAAATGATTGTATCCCAATGTCTTTATCGATTTTAGCTGTAATTACAATAACCAAAGATATAGTGCACATAGCCTAGTGGTTAGGCTGTTGCACTCATGATTGTGAGATTGTAGTTTCAATTCCTAGCTCAAGTGGTGCATTGTGTTCTTAAGCAAAACACTCCATTTCACATTACTTTGCAATCACTGTCATCTGATATATGGTACACTGCACTTGTACAGGTAATGTCAATTTGATGGATAGAGTGACCTAAAGAACAGCACAAACATTTGATCACCATAAACAGATCCTCTGTTCAGGTTGCTCAACAAAAAACTGTAGAATCATCTTTTTTAGAGTCAAGATACAAACTAAAAGAAGTGTTACAGCTGTGAAGCGGCCGAATGAGGAAAGGACAAATGACCGGCATCAGCACTCAGTAGATAGGAACAATTTCAAAGTGGAATTATTTTGCTGTAAAGAATAAGACATCTAAGGTTTCAGGCAGATTCTGTGATGAAAGATTTTGTATAAAATGTTAAGATTTTTCTTTGTTCATGGTAAAATAATTTATTCTACTATGGCAACTTTTGGTTATTATACTGGTCAGAAAGAAGAGAGGAATCTGAAACCACTCACCTGATAAACCTTTTCTGTGTTATCTGTCCTTCGTATTGTGACAATACAAAGTGAATGATCAGGTAAGGAAACTTTCAACTCAACTTCATTGCAGCCACCATTTTCCTACAATAAAGCAGACAGTTACACAAATGAAGACAAGCATATATATATATATATACATACAAACACACACACACACACACACACATATATACATATATATATATATATATATATATATATATATATATATATATATATACAAACACACACACACACACACACATAAATATTGAACAATGAGAATGAGTGCTCAAAACTACATTGATGGATAAAGGATTCTTTATTTGTCTGTTAAGGCTACCATTGGTTTCATGTGAAAGAATATCTCAACAATTATGCAAGCCAATCACATAGATAAAATGGAGATGTACACCAATTTTTGTGATTGGCTTAAATAATTATTGAGATATTTCTTTACATGGCAATAAGATGTAATTTTCTCTGAACATATTTTGTTGCTAAATACTCTGCATTTCTTAAAAATCTGCAAAAAAATAGCTGGATTTACGTGTCATGCATGAGGATTTACTTGGGGTAAGTATTCTACTCACATTTACTGGTATCTGATTGTTGAACATTTAACCAAATTCTTTTAATACTGAGTGCTTTATTGATATCTGCCAGCATTTTTTAATCCTATTTTTACTTCTAACTATATATATATATATATATATATATATATATATATATATATATATATATATATATATATATATGTATGTATATATATGTATATATATACAGTTTTTAACTTCGTTTAACACACTATTTAACAAATAGGATGAGCAGACTACCAGACTGACTTGCCCAGACGTGATAACATAAATATTGGAAGGCAACGCATGAAATATGTATGTGTCTATGTATATTGGATGGTCAAGGCTGGAAAATCTTTGGTTGTATAGGTCTGCTCATCTGAGGCTAAATAACAACTTCAATGTTAAAATAACAGAGCTTCAAAGGAGCTGTAAAAGAATAGGAGAAGCTAGTATCTCCTATTTAAGGGTCAGCAAGAGAGGGAGAGAAAGAGATGAACACACACACACACACAAACAATAATATATGCCTTTCCTTTTGCCAATTCTTACCTGTTTGCAAGTGAGGTAATATAGAGTCTGATGCGCTTCCATAAGGCTTTGGCTCTGTAGGCATGAAACTTTAGGCAACTCTATATAAGATTTTGTTGTAATAATTACTGCTCCATTTTTTAGAGTGTGCTTCTTTCTGATATGTGTTTTTTTATTAACTATATATATATATATTTTTATATATATAATGATGGCCACAAAAGTGGACATTTAATGTGCTAGAAATAGACCACATGTTGTGTCTACTAAGACCTAATAGTTCTCAAAAGAAATTCATCGAAATACCATTTAATGCCAGTTACCCATGTTGGCACAAATTGAACTACTAACACTGGTTGAGCCATAAGGAAGAATAACAGGATACACAAATATGGAAAAAGAAAGAGGTACAAGAAAAAGAGAGTAAAGAAAAGACAAAAACAAAAACGAGGAAGAGAAAGACGAACAGAAAGAGAGGAAGAGATAGAAGAATAAGGAGAAACAAATAATGTAAGACGTGAAAGAAGTGTTGGAAAGTAATTACATGTAGAAGCAGAAAACAAACAATTTCATGGTTTGTCAGTACTTACCATATGGGAATCACTGGCTGCCAAGAATTCTTGAACTGTTTCACTTTCTCCAATGACTCGTACTGCACAAACTATAAAGACAGAAGAAATATCATTGATCTTTGATAATTACTGATTTAAATGGACAACACAGCATATATGTGCCAACAAGGAAGCTAACATATAGTTGCTGAAATCTGCTAGAAACAGCAATGGAATCTCTCACAAATTACATACTAATGCTTTAAAAAGAGAAGAACAGACATTGAACAAAATGTCACCTTTAGTATCAAGATTAATTGTTGTTGTTGTTGTTGTCACCAACATCGTCATGGGTTTAACAACTGATTTTTTTTTTCCTAGACATATATTTTACAGATGCTTTATTTGAAAAACTGTGAATGTCAAAGAGAAGTGATAATGCAGGTAAACAACAAAAATGGCAACCGAATACACAATGTCGAGAGTATGTTGAATGCTTTAGTCTTTTATTCTTTTACTTGTTTCAGTCATTTGACTGCAGCCATGCTGGAGCACTGCCTTAAGAGGTTTTAGTCAAAACAAATTGACCCCCAGGACTTATTCTTTGTAAGTTTAGCACTTATTCTATCGGTCTCTTTTGCTGAACTGCTATGGTACAGGGATGTAAACACACCAACATCAGTTGTCAAGTAATGGAGGGGGGAGGACAAACACAGACACAAACACAAATATATACATATATGTATATGACAGGCTTCTTTCAGTTTCCGTCTACCAAATCTACTTACAAGGCTTTGGTTGGCCCAAGGCTATAGTAGAAGACACCTGCCAAAGGGGCCACACAGTGGGACTGAACCCAGAACCATGTGGTTGGGAAGCAAGCTTCTTACCACACAGCTACACCTGTCCCTTTGGTTGCTATTATGTCTACCAAATTTCATCTACAAAGCATTGGTCAGTATGAGACTATAGTACAAGACATTTGCCAGACAGTAGAAATGAATTTAAAACCTCATACCCCATCACACATACACATTGCAAAACTATGTTAGCTGCTCCAGCTATAAACCTAATCAGTGTATAGAAGGAGATGATTTCACATGATTATCGATCAGTTCACTGTCACAAGATTACCCAATCTCATCATCATCATCGTTTAACGTCCGCTTTCCATGCTAGCATGGGTTGGACGATTTGACTGAGGACTGGTGAAACCGGATGGCAACACCAGGCTCCAGTCTGATTTGGCAGAGTTTCTACAGCTGGATGCCCTTCCTAACGCCAACCACTCAGAGAGTGTAGTGGGTGCTTTTACGTGTCACCCGCACGAAAATGGCCACGCTCGAAATGGTGTCTTTTATGTGCCACCCGCACAAGCCAGTCCAGGGGCACTGGCAACGATCTTACTTGGCTTGCCGGGTCTTCTCACGCACAGCACATTTCCAAAGGTCTCGGTCCGTAGTCATCGCCTCGGTGAGGCCCAATGTACGAAGGTCTTGCCTCACCACCTCAGCCCAGGTCTTCCTGGGCCTACCCCTTAATCTAAATAAACAATAGCAAGCAGATGATTGAGATATTGAGTTATCAATTCTCAGACCAAGGGTCCTAGTCGATACGCTTGCAATCAAGGGAAAGACTAAGCTAAAAGCACCTTAGAGCCAGGTGGTTAGGGTATGGAACTGAATGACAGATTATGTCTGCTTCCGATTGAGGGAAAAAAAGTTACTTTTTAAAAATGAAAAAAGTTAGAAAACAAAACTAAGTTTAAAAACCAACCTTTTTCTAGATACTGTTCCAAACCTCTCCGCCGGGCATCGAGTTGTTGATCAGACAATGTGAAAAGTTTTTTACCAGGAAGTTTGGGGAAATTGAAATCTGTAAATTCTCTTTTCAACTGACTGTGTAAGCAATCAAACTCTCGATACCTCCGTGAACACAAATGACGCCCAGCCATATAAATGTTAAACACCTGAAATTATATGAGCACACATTATATGTTAAATGTAAATCTCATTTCATATACATACATATATACATCATCATCATCATCATCATCATCGTTTAACGTCCGCTTTCCATGCTAGCATGGGTTGGACGATTTGACTGAGGACTGGTGAAACCGGATGGCAACACCAGGCTCCAGTCTAATTTGACAGAGTTTCTACAGCTGGATGCCCTTCCTAACGCCAACCACTCAGAGAGTGTAGTGGGTGCTTACACATACATATATGCAATATTGTGCATATCTGTGTGTGTGTGTGTGTGTGCACATGCATACATACAATGAGCAGGATGATTGTTAATGGTTTGTTGTTAATGATATATATATACAAATCAGGCTGAAGAAAAAAAAAAAAATATATATATATATATATATAGATATAGAGAGAGAGAGAGAGAGAGAGAGAGGACAGTGAAGAACCAAGTAAGGTAAAAAAAAAACTATGATGTCCCTCACACCACAGTCAAATGATTCTGCCGACACTTCAGTTGGCCCTTCAATGCCTCCTCTGTGTAAACGAATCCCTCATTTCCAGTATAAACAGCCCTGTACGGACATATGATGCTTATGGAATGGACAGTTGATTGAAAAAGTGACAAATGATCCGTGTTGGAGGAATCTGCAGAGGAGGAAGACCGGAGAAGACATGGGGAAAAGTGGTAAAGGCTGATCTTAAAAGGTCTAAATTTCATCAAGCTGACAAATGACTACAACAAGTGTTAAAGAAACACCTGCCCAACCACCCATGCAAGCATGGAAAAGTGAATGGCAGAATAGTGATGATAATAAAATGCTGGGTCATCTTCGAATACAACATTCTACATTTCAAGTTTTAAATTAACTGTCAAGACATCCAATGTAAATGGTAGTAGACAAAACAAGCACTAATTTGAGACAAAAAGGAACAATAAGCCAACTAATGTCAGTAGGTGTGTTGCTCTGTTTCAGTTTTAAATTGATGCTTAAAATGTCTACATACCAATTTGAATGGTATCTTTGAAATAGAAAGAAAGAGAGAAAAAAAATTTAGAGTAAAGAAATGTAGAAATATTAATTAGATGTTGTTAGATATTTTCCTGGATATATGACAGGAAAATTACTGGAAAATTATGTTTCAACAAGAAATATACTTGAAACTTTATTCAACAATAATAATTTTATACAGAATGGTTTTCCAATTTATTCTAAAAATGATTGAAAATTTTTTTAATCAAATCAACACCTATTTTGTTTTTTAGTTACTTTTTTTTTTTAACTCCACCACAGATTTAATGGTAAGAAATAAGGAATAATGATATTGATTCTTTTCCCAAAGTTACATTTACAGAATAAGGTGCTTTGAGAATTCAATATCATACCATAATAGCACATTTTCTTCCCATCAAAATGCATTGGGTATGTTGAAGTACCCATCACATACCCATTAAACAGTTCACTGTGAAATTAATTCTCAACGTTATTCTCAATAATGGTATCAAATACCTACTAAAAAATAGAATTGGTATATTCTGCTAGTCACACTGCTTCAAAAAACTTGACACATCTCACCAAAATTAGTTTCAAACCTGACAATCCTCAACAAGAGAGAGGTTGGTATATCTATCTGATTTCTACAGTAAAAGGGTTAATCATAATATAAACTGATTCCAGAAATTAGCTATTTTCTTTTATTCCTCAACCTCAGAAAGGTGAAAACCAAAGCTGACCACGATGAGATTTGAATTTAGAACATCAAAAGGCGAGAGATGCAGGAGTGGCTGTGTGGTAAGTAGGTGAAACTCAGAGTAACAAGAGACTTCTTGACCACAATAAAATATACATTATTAATCTCTACTATGGTATTGAGTACTCTTTATTTTTGAAAACATATCTCTGCAAATTTTCGTTAAAAAAGTATGCATTATTAAGAAATCCACTCACAAGGCTTTGGTCAGCCTGAGACTATAGTAGAAGACACTTGCCCAAGGTGCCAAGCAGTGGGACTGAACCTGGAACCATGTGGTTGGTAAGCAAGCTACTTACCACACAGCCACTCCTGCATCTATGTCAAGTTTATTGAGGCAACCTTGAGTTGCAGAAAATACCAATTTCTATTTTTTGGTAGGTATTTAACATCATTACTGAAATAATCATGAAATTTAATTTTGCAGTTGATGGATTAAATGGATTCTGATAACTGTAATCCTGATCAATTAGATGGCCAGTGGTTTTTAGCCATTGAAATTAACATAACTGCCATGACAGCTCATTCACTTTGATCTGCTAACAAGAAACCCACCAACTCTTGCCATTCTAAACTTCAAACTACATCTAGCCATTACATTATGTAAAAATTCAGCTGATCTTTGAAACCTGCTGCCAGTTCAGAGATACTGGATTTGTCACAAAAGGCCGTTCCCTTTGATCTGCAAGAACAACACCAACCCACCTAAACATACTATTTACATCTTAGCGCTACATCCTTACCGTGTTACCCCACATTGCTTGTTTGCCATTGGCTTTATAGATGTATAATAGATAAATATGATATATTCCTGTGTACTAATTCTGCAAGCAGAAAGCAATATATTTGTCAAAAGAGCAGTAGTTTGCAGCATATTAATCAGTAAAATCTGTATTTCATTCAAGCATTCTATTTGAACATGAAGTAAGCAGTAATCTCGCCATTCTTTGATTGCAATTTTCTGTTCAGAAAAACATTTTGTTTTTATAAACCACATGAAGCGAAATTCTCCAGCTTTTGCTAACTTTCCTTTCAACTAACAGCCTCTTTGTGAGTGCGGATGCCACAATATGCACTGGCTAACATTACAGGAAAGCACATTGAATTATGTGTCATTGTCAAACAGCTTGCAACAGAACAAATTTTGCAAGCATATTGAATTATTTTCTGATAGGTTTTAAAATTGAAGGAAATAAGCCATGATTTATATATGTCACTATGGAAACTTTTATGAGATCATGAATTCCTTAAAACCAATCCAACAAATACTGGATTATCATTTGGATTATGTAATACAGCAGGGGCTGGCAATAAAACGTTACTGCTGTATAAGGAACTTTCTAAAGACCGAAAGAAATAATTCTTTCATCACAGGAATCAGATTTAGTCAATTTTCTGACTGAAGAGAGACATTTGTGATAAATTTATCTCACTGAATTCTTTAGCAAGTCAATACTCTCAACTTGTCCCTTCAGGGAAAGCATTTAAATATGTTTCTGCAAAATGGAAAAAGAGTGCATTTTGGGAGAAACTGAGGAATTATGTTTCACTGATATCTCTTCAAACTTTTTTCAGAAGCCACAGAAATTGCAGAGGTTGCCACGAATACCTTTCTAGAACATCCTGGAAAAGTGTGTGGTTTTCTGAGATACCATATAAGAAGTACAGTTGGGTAGTGAATCCATTTGTGTGTGTTATTGAAGACTTACCACAAGAATTAAAAAAGAAAAATGATGATGATGATGATGAAATTATTGATACGAAAACTGTAAGTACTTTGAAAATGCTGTTTCAGCCCTTTAATTTTCAAAACTTCAGGTGTGAATTTATATCCACTTAACAGCAGCCTCTAAGTTGCTCTTAGAAGTCAATATAAATCCTAATTTTATTTGGCTGAAAAGGTGTGTATGAAGCAGCAAGTTTTTTTTAATTTAGCAAGTATAAAAATGAGATACAGAAGTTGTTTAGACATTTTGGTAGCCTGTTTCTATTAAAATATACTGCTTTTATTTCAATTAAATGTGAAAATAGGGAAGAATTAAGTAAAATAACTTAGCTATTTATTAAGCTAAAATCTGGAACATAAATTGTCATGAAAAGCATTATTTAAATGGTTTTAAAACAGGGAGTTTTTGTCACAGAACCAGAGATGGTCTCCAGTGGTTTGGTATCAAAAGAGCTGGAAGTAGATGATGACAGACTACGGCCATACTGGAGCAATGCCTTGATAGGTTTTAGTCAAATAAATCGACTGCAGAACTTATTTTTTAAGCCTAGTACTTATTCTATCAGTCTCTTTTGCCAAACCACTACGTTACGGGGATGTAAACACACCAACACCAATTGTCAAGCAGTGATGGAGGGACAAACACAGATACATAGATGGGTTTCTTTCAGTTTCCATCCAATAAATCCACTCACAAGGCTTTGGTCGGCCCGAGGCTATAGTAGAAGACACTTGTCCAAGGTGCCACGCAGTGGGACTGAACTTGGAACCATGTGGGTAGGAGGCAAGCTTCTTACCACATAGCCAAGCTTCACCTAAGAATCAATAACATCATAGATTTTATAACTGTGAGTAATTTTACTTTTGGTTAAATTACGTATATTGTAACTTTCCACTTTTTAAACTTATCCAAAATCATGGCAATGAAAATATTCAAACAGAGCTAATTTGTCAAGAATAGTCACTAAAAAGATACTAAAAATTTAAAAATAAACGGCTGAAACTAATAAAAGAACTAAATATAAAACTATACTTTTAACATAAACTGACAAAATATAAATATCATAAATATTTTTATTAATATTTTCCAAATGTATATATATGCATTATAAAACTGAAGTATTCTTTCATGAAAACATAATAAAAGTGAATCTTGTTTATATTTTAAAATGATGGATATTATGTTCTTCTTTCATGAATTATTTACATTTCTGAATACACAATATACACAATACAAAACACATTTCAATAGGTATAACTAAAATTTTAGTGGCTCCACCTCAATTTGTTTCCTCATAAATTTCTTAATAATGCATACTTTTTTAACGAAAATTTGCAGAGATATGTTTTCAAAACTATAGATAATGTTTCTGCTGATGGAATTTATCTAAAAAATAGTTTTATTTTTATCAGAAAAGTTTGCATCTTTCTTTAACCATTCAAAAAAAATTTCCTGATGATCACTGAACAGCACGTGTGTCTATGTAGTAAGTAGTTTGTTTCCCAACCACATGATGAAGGTTCAATCCCACTGTGTGACTCATTGGGCAAGTGTCTTCTGATATAGCTCCGGGCTAACCAAAGCCTTGCGAGAGCATCTGCGAGATGGAAACTGAAAGAAGCTTGTCACGTAATTGTGTGTGTGATCTTTGTAAATGATTGTCACTCCCACACAGAAGGAGCCATTCATTTCCAATATACAACGAAAATATGTGAGGCCATGGGGAAACATTGCTCTGCTTAGAAATAGGTATGAGTTGACAACTGGATGTACATCCAACCACAGAAAATCTGCCTCAACAAATTTTGTTCAATGCATGCAAGCACGAAAAAGTGCATGTTGACCCTTTAACATTCAGATTACTCTGTTAAATGTTATGTTTATATATATATTCACATTATTTTGAATTACTCTGCATTGTCTTGTAGCATTGAGATTTTGATGATGTGATTGTTTATTCTTAGAATAACATCGGGGTGAAGATCTTAGAGGCTGGATCTGGTCAGTTTGAATATAAAACAGGAAGAATATTTGAGCTGAATATGGCCAGTTTTAAAGAGTAAAGGATTAAAACAATAATGATGATGACTAGTCAATTATAATGTTCTCTTGCAGATTTGCTGTCTTTGTCTTCTATCAAAATGAGAAACCCCTATTTAGCTGGGCTAAAAAACGAACCTCTACATTGTCATTCAATCCACAAGAAATAGCAATGCAATCTTCTTCAAAGCACACACGAATGTGCTTTATCTTATAGATGGAAGATACCAGTAAATAATCTCTTAGATTCATCATCATCATCATCATTATCATTTAACATCTACGTTCCATGCAGGCAAGGGCTGAATGGTTTGTTAGGATCTGACAGGCCCAAAGACTACATCATGTTCCAGTGCCTGCTTTGGTATGGTTTCTACAGCTGGATGCCCATCTTAACACCAATCCCTTTACAGCATGCAATGGGCGCTTTATATTAGATTATTAGATATACTCTGTCTGAATATAAGATGGAGGTAGTTCACAGAAAACCTTTGATAAAAGGGTTGACCTGAATTCAGATAACAATAACCAATATTGAGGGGAAAATATTGGGAATTTCCATAATATTTTCAGCTCTGGTTTCAAAGAAATACAACTCAATTAAGGAGCCTCTATATATTCACTTGACCAGCTAGAAAAAGCAACAAAATCTTCTTCAGATCAAACTTTATCAACTGAAATAAAGACAGATATACCAAACAGTCAAATTTCCAATGTATAAAAAGTAAGAGACGGTTCCAGCAAGAATACTTTTGATCAGAGTTGATCTAGGATTAAATGCCAACAACTGCAAGATATTTATTAATATGGCAATTAAAGTGTTCCTTTATTTGGAGGTGGTGGGTAGAGAAATCACACGCACCTCAACAGACACACCCTGTAACGTGTGTTTACAACAGGATATATCAGTTCACGTCTGTTGCACATGTTCCTCATAATCAAGTTAAAAATAGTTGCTTCTACGTGAAATTTCTGGCATCGGTACATTGAAGGCTGCTGATATTCTTTGTAAATTATAAGACTTCAATGCTCAATAAATCTAAAGTATAGACAGTTGATATGAATTCAATATATTCTGTCTGAAAAAGTTTTGTATCAAACTTAGAATTAGTTATATCAATATATTGTTTTGTTCCCTAATGTGGAGTAATCAATTATTTTTTCCTCCCCAAACTATACACATTCACAGTCATCATTTGAATCAAAGGTACAACTGAAATTAATTTCAATAATTTAGTGGATGAACTTCAGAAACTAAAAAAAAAAAATAAAACAACATTTTTTTTAAAAAATCAATTCTAATATACAAACTATAATATGGAGAAGGTCATTTGGATGGTAGCTAAATACATAATGACTTCACAATACATTTTGCTAGCTAAAGACAATGCCTCTATGTGGTTGCTTGATCTGCAAGAAATAATAGCTAAATTTTCACAAATCATACATTGTATAATATAGTCCTAAATACTGAATAAAACAAAGACGGTTGCAGCTGGAATGCCTTTGGCTATAGCCTTCTCAATCAGTGCCGACATGAGGCTACACAACAACAATACCCTTTACATACAATGATCCAACTCAGAGCAGTTTGGATACTTGACAATTCAGCTGTTTTGTTATATATTATAGTTTAATTATTCCTTTTCATATCATTACCCCTCCCCCCAACCACCTTTAATAACATTTTGTATCTTCTGAAACATCTTCACCACCATCTTGTCTCTCTTTTCCAACTGGGGTAACCACGTATTTCCACTACAGCAAGACTACTGTTCCAGTCCTGCTATCTTACTTTAACCTCACATCACCTGGCATCAAGCCACCTCCTTCAATACTACTCCCCACTTCAGTTGAGGAGTCTTGTCTAGTCAATTTCTTAGGGACCTCACTGCTGCTGGCGCCACATAAAAAACACCCAGCACACTCTGTAAAATGATTGGCATTAAAGAAGGGCATTCAACTGTAGAAACCTGCTCAAAGTGCTGTGCAGTGGGACTGAATCTGAAAGCATAAGATTAGGAAGCAATCATTCATCTTTATAACTTAGAACCCAAAGACTATTTGCTTTTATTTAATCCAATTCAAATGTTCCCCATAATGATTTCAAATTTTGGTAGAAAGTCTACAATTTTAGGGAAGGAGTTAGTCAGTTATATCAACTCAACTGGTACTTATTTCATTGGCTCTGAAAGACAAAGATGATCTCGGCAGAATTTGAACTGAGAATGTAAAGAGCCTGAAGAAATGCTGCTAATCATTTTGTCCAATGCACTAATGATTCTGCCAGCTTGGTACTTTGAATGTTCCATATAATAATGGCAAAAACTGATTGTTATGCAAGAAAAGAAAAAGGAGACAAAATGTGATGAAATTAAAGCATTTTTGCTTTAAATATAATAATGTGTATTTTGTAAGTTATATCATATAATACAATATTGGTTCACTAACCCATTTTATACAATGATATTTAAACAAAATTTGAATAACATTATATTTTATATTTTATCTGTACATAACTATAATTAGAGTAGTTCTGAGGCAAATTCTATAATAGATTTATGTAAAAATCTTTTATTTAGCTATATTCCAAACACCACTTTAATATATTAATATATCAATAAAAAAAATTATAGTTTCATGAAATCAGTCTACATTATTTTAAGAATTTAAATGAAACACACAGGTGTGTATTTTGGTTAGAAATATAGTTAATGAAAGGGTTAGAGGTATATTGAATTAGTATAATGGTAAATTGGAATTAAAAGACAAAAGATTATGTTAATAATCAGGAAAATTTTAACCAGTAAAAGTTTCTGGCTGTAAACAAATGTTCTGTTAACTGCAAGTAGAAGTGAGTTACATTTTCGAGATAAATGCAAAAGAATTTGTACTTTGGGAAAATGAGGATGTGAAGATAAAAAGAAATGAAATTGGAAATATGTCAAGAACAAAGGAAAAGAGAAAAGCTAGGGAGAGTGGCCAGATTGAGACAGCCAGAATTAGAGTAGGAGTTTTAAATGACAATTTATATAATTAGCCAACATAGAAGAGAAGAAATTTTTCTGCAGTTGCTGCTATTAAAACAACTGTTTTGTTTGAACATTTGTTTCAATATATATATATATATTTTCTGAAAAGTAGATTTTAATGATTTAAATTTAAAGCACTGTCATGCATCTGCGTTTTTTCTTTCTTTTTTTTTTTTTTTTGGTGTAAGTGGGTGTTTTCCCTGTCAAATCAATAAATGTATGATTTCAGTTGTTATTGAGCTCGTAATTAATTGCAATTTCTGTGTTTGCTGTTTAGCCCAAGGCGAATGCTGACTGAGCAAACTATGATTAAAGCCATACAAACTCTGATCATGTTTGACAGGAAACGAATAAACAAAGACATTCCTATTAGGATCATCCTGTCTTTATTTGCAGACAGTGAATTTTGGACTTCTTTATCCAATGAATATCATTTCTCTAACATTAAGGTGTGATTTGACAATTAAACTGGGATATCATGTATCCCAGTTTACATTATCTAATGCAGTTGTTGTCAAACATACAAATATCAGCCCACCACCATCCAACAAAAGAAATATGGGTGAAATTTTGAAGTATTCTCCTCTCTTTATGAATTAGTAGACAATGAGATGTGTTTTGAGGGTGAGATAACAGCTATTTCTAGCAAATCATGCAACCCATGTAGAAGCTCCTTCACTTGATTGCAAAAGTAGTTGTTGTTTAGCCCCAGGACAACTGTCCTGATCAAACAGACTTAGGATGACAGGTATTGCAGCCATTTCTGTTTTTATGTTTTTCCACACATCAATTGTTTTCCTGAAATGAGCTGGACAGATTGAGAGAATCTAACAGGGCTCCAATACCTGTTCTGGCAATGGTTTCCACAGCTGGATGCTTTTCTTGATGCCAACCACTTTATAGAGTGTACTGGGTGCCTTTTTTAATGACACTGGCACTAGTGAGGTAACTAAGTAACTTGCAAGATAAAGAAAAAGAGCCTCAAACTGAATAGGGTTGTATTAGAGAAAAAGGTGGCTTAATGCTAGGTTATGAGAAGCTAAAGTATGGTAGAGGAACAGGCAAATGTGTCTTGCTATAGAGGAGATACATGGCTACCCCACTTTATATAAAGGTAGGTAGGAGTAGCCATTATGGAAACAATGGTAGTGATGGTGAGGTATCAGAGTATACTATCAAGATTCAAGAAAGGAGAGTATCAGAGAGAATATGGTCAAAGAATTTGGAAGGGTGGGTAGAGGAGTCCATTCGAATGTATGAGGAGAGTAACGGACGGTTAGAGATGGGTATAGAGATAAATTTAGTGAATAGAATAAGGGTGGAGGTGTTGTTAAGGATGAATATCTGTATGGAGGGGAGGAGGTGAAAGAATAGGACAGGATCAAGAGAGAGAAGGCAATAAGTAGGAGTACAAGAAGGATGGAGAGGAGAAGTCCAATAAACTTCTAAGAAGATGAAAAAATATGGAGATAATGTGCAGGGGAGGAGGAGGAGAGGAGAACAAGAGTAGGAGAGATGGGTCCCTTTTTTGGAGACAGTAACCTGAGGGAGATTTGGTAGCCACTTCCAATAGATTGAGTAATCATACAGAGGCTATTAATAGTGGTTTCAGTGAAATTCACATTTTGTGGTCAATGTGAGCTGAAAAGTCATCTCACTAATTGTTTTGATGATGAACATTAGTTGATTAATGCAAATCACATAAATGTCAATTACATATTAACACAGAGCATGACCAATCCAATCTACCTTGGAAAGTAAGCTTAACATTGTGAATGTGCAGTAATAATCCAATTAACCCTTTTGAGATGCCAACTTGCCTCAAACTGTTTCTGATTCTTACACAAATTGTCTCATCTTAAAGCATTCATCTCCAACTTAAATCTATCATAGATTTTATTAAAGAATCTTGTTATAAAGCAATTACATCATAGAAAAACCATTTTAGTCATCTGAAAACACACAAAAGTTGTCAAATTCACTTTTTATTCATTTCTTGCTTGTCACATTATCATCATCTTAATGCACATTTTTTCCCTGCTTGCATGCATCAGATGAAGTTTACTGAGGCAGATTTTCAGTGGTTGGATGCCTTTCCTGTCACCAACCCTCATCTGTTTGTAAGTAAGGTAATATTTCCCCATGGCCAGACATGTTTTCAGAGAAGACTGGAAATGTCATCGTTTATATGACAATAACACTCATTTACAATTATCATGTGATATCAAGACAAGGTGACACAATCTTGCAGACACTCAAGCACATATATACATACACACATGCATACACACACACGCGCACACACAAACAGGCTTCTTTCCATTTCTGTCAACCAAATTTGCACATAAAGCTTTGGCCAGACTATGGCTACAGTAGAAAAAACTTACACAAGGTACCATGCATAGACTGAACTTGAAACTGCATGGTTGGGAAACAAGCTTCTAAACCATACAGTCACACACACACACACAATGGGCTTCTAAATAGTCCACACCAACCAAATTTATCTCAAACACTTTGGTGAAATTGGAATTATTGAAAGAAGATATTTGCTCAAAATATTGCACAATGACATTGAACTTAGAATTGCTGTATAGTAAAGCATATTTCTCAACCAACCAGCCATGCTTGTGTCCAGTATGCAATATGTATGTGAAATTTATATAAAGCAATTATTTATTATTTTTTTTTAAACTGAATATTTTTGCAAGTACTTCTGGTCCATATATTATGTTTGGAATTGATGAAGAAGTGTGTTTGATCTATGTAGATTTGGACATAATAAAAAAAATATATGACATTTCAAAGAAAACTTATTGGTTTCATTGTAGCAAAAAAAAAAAAAAAAATTAACATCAAAGACTGAATTGAGGAGGCATGTAAGTGGCAAATCTATATCATATATAAATGTTTCTTTAAAGATGAAGTTAGTCCATAGATCGGAGTAAAAAAAGAATATCAAGTAACAAGCTTTGTTAATTTCAACTTCTCAACAAGCCAAGAGAGATGGTAGTTCAGCAAAAACAAAAACAACAAAAGAAAAAAAAGAAACCAACTGAATGTATACTAGTCAATTAGCATAGATTTCTTGCATAACTTCTGATACAAACTGGAAAATTCTTTGCTTGAGTGAATGGTTTTCTTTGTCTATTTGTATATTAATTTGATTCTGTTGAGTATCTAACACAGTTTTTCTCATTGTCTTTTGATATTCTTTTGTATCAAGTAAACACATGATAAATGAGGGACAGTTATTGGAGAGTTAAGATAATATTCTCCTAACCCATATGTACAAACTTTGCTGCAGTTATCATGTTGTACAATTTATGACTGCTTGTTTCAGTGTGCATGGTTGAAAATAGGTTCAACAATTTTTTTAGTGCAGTGAAATAGGATGTAATAAATAGACAATAAACCCCTGCCACATCCAGACATCTTGAGATCTCTGATTCTTAAAATACAATTTCTTGACAAAATTTCCACATATTCTGCAACACTAATTCCTATCACTACAATATAATGTAAAACCAAAGTTGACTTTTCTGTATTTATTCATACCCAAATCATTTGATTTTTGTCTGTTCATATCACTATACAAAAATAAACATAATTTAAAATATATTTGTGACTAAATTTGTATGAAAATATTGAAAACATTCAAAAGGAATACATTACCAAAAAAAAAAAAAAAGGTGTTAGGTGGAATAATAAAACTAAAAGAAAACAAATAAATGATATTGGAAAAGAAAGTGAGAGTAACGTTGTAAGATAAATGGTGTTAAATGCTCAGTTTGTTGCATAAAAATAGGTGTAATAGGCAACACAATAAATCTTACCACATATTTTTCACCATTATTTTCTACAGACTGATAATCTGGTATGGAAATAGGAAGTGAACGTCGTTCTGAATAATCAATGAGAGATGGTCCTGAAGAATCATCACTTGGTTCCAATCTCTCAGCCACACGCTCAGGTACAGATATCACTAAAATGGCAATAAATAAATCAATCAATAAAACAAAACAAAATAATAATCCAAATGTCATAAAAGAAGTAAGAAAAAAAAAACTCTCAATACAAATTTTGAAATGCTTTCAAAAACATGATAAATTTTACAAAAAATCAAAGCACATAAATAGAATTAATAAAAGCTGCAAATATCAATGCAAATTTTAAAATGGCTCCAGAAAAAGATAAATTTTAAAATGGCTCCAGAAAAAGATAAATTTTAAAACTTATGTCATTTTTGATTTCTATAGACATATAGATTAACTGGTTTTACACCATTTTATTTCCCTAAGAAAAATATAGATAGAGTTTTATTTCAATGTCTTTCATTAGCTGTAATAAGACCGGTTCGTGTACAGCAAACTACTATCATTATTACATGCCATCCAACAGAGAAGAAATATGGCTGTCATCATCATGTTTGCCTGGATCTGGTGGGGTTTGTTGAGGCAAATTTTCAACAGCTGGATGCCCTTCCAGTTGCATTCTTCGCCTGTTTCCATTTCCAAGGAAGGTAATATTTCCCACAGCCAGACATATTTTTCATGGTAACAAATAACCTCACTTGTATGAAGATGATGCCCAGTCACAACTATCAAGTAATGGCTAGACAATGGTATGCACAAACACATACACATATATACGTATGTACACTAGCGTGTGTGTGTGTGTGTGTGTGTAGTTTATATGTTGATGAGTGCCAGACAAATGAGAATTGATGCTCAACAGACAAATGAGAAAGAATGTTCTTTTGCCAAAATGTTAAGTTATGGGGACATAAGCAAACCAACGCTGGTTGTCAGGTAACAGTGGTAAAGAACAAACTCAAACACACACACTCACATATATGTATGTATATCTGTATATGATAGGCTTTGACACAGTTTCTGGTCTACCAAATTCCCTGACAAGGCACTGATTGGCACAGGGCTACAGTATAAGACACTTGAAATAGAAGTTGAAACTACATGGTTACAAAGCAAACCCTGCATCCTTGCAGTTATGTCTACACCTTCAAGACCATATGGATATATATATATATATATATATATATATATATATATATATATATATACACACACACACATATAACAATGCATTATTTATGTTTAGGATTGATGGATAGATAGATGGATGGATGGATAAATTGGCAGATAGCTCAGTTGACAGACAGAGAAAGAGATAGACAGTTAGATATAGAGACAGACATAGATAAACGGATAGATAGGATAAACAGAGTGCTGGAGAAAGAGCTCATGGTTGAAGCAGTATCATTGAATAGTTAACCAAGACAAATAGGTGTCTAACTACAGAGATCCATTTATATACATTACAAAAAATAGAGATGCATAGGCCCACTTTCTGTGTGTCTGTGTGTCACACACCTGCAGATAGACTACCACACCTCTTTCTTTCTCTCTTCCCCTGTCATTTTAATTCTGTCACTCTCACTTGTAATTTGTGGTTACATTACCTCCTAGTGCGTCACAGAAAATATATAAATACATGCCGGAAATTATTATAAGTGATATATGTAAATGGCTTCACCATCATCAACATTTTATGTCTGCTTCTCCATGAACAGTTCTTGTGAGACAGCATTTTACAATCAGATGCTTGTCGTGCCACCAATCTTTTCAATCTGTCATTATGACACAGACAGACATCTTCATTGTCATCATCATCATCATCATCATCACCATCACTATTTAATGCCCACTTGCATGGGTCAAATGGAACTTGAAGAGAGTTTTTCTATGGCTGGATGTTCTTCCTGTTGCCAGCTAATCTCTTTCCATGCAAGTTTATATTTCCCACGATTTCCATGGAAGACTGGAAACTAATAAAATCACTTGTATGATGCTTATTTACAACCATCATATGATGTCAAAATAAGGGTTACACAAACAAACAAACACACACACACACACATGTAAATAGGAGATAATTTTGTAAGCAAACTTATAAGTACCGAGTAAGTAAGTATTCTGCAGAAAATAAGGAAATTTTCAAAAGCAGAATGGCTGTGAAAACAGTTTAGAAAATTGAACACTGGATAGTTTTGTTGGTAGAACTACAGATGTGTACCCCATCGACTTTGTTGCTTCATAACTTCCAGAAGAATGGATACTTTTTGACAAAATTATCAACAAATACCGCTCAAATACTGTGGATTCTGGGTATATAGGGATTTATGGAAAAGAATTTTTCCTAAGGGGTGGGGAGAGGAGTATTGGAAAATTCACACAATCTGGCTTTTTTCCCTCATAACTTTCAGGAAAATGGATTTCTTTCAGTGAAATTTTATGCAAATACCTTTCAATCAGCATAGATTACGATTATAAAGATGTTCCCTGTCCACATCATTTTGAAGGTTGTAGTTAAAAAAAAAAAGGAAAAAATCCCCACCAAAACAGAGTAGTTCCAACTTATTTGGTCTTCCTGGTCCAAAACTCTGGTCTTCGAAACTCCTCTCCCCACCCCCTCCGAAAACATTTTCCCCACAAATCTCTTTACCCTTGTAATCTATGCTGTTTGAAAGGTATTTGTATAAAATTTCATTGAAAGATATCGATTTTCCTGTAAGTTATGAAGGGAAATTAGTCGGATCATGTGAATTTTCCAAAACTCCTCTCCTTACCCCCTCAATAAAATTCTTTCTCGTAAATCCCTATATACTCTGAATCCATATCACCTGAGTAGTATTTGTTGAAAATTTCGTGAGAAAGTATCCATTTTTCTGGAAGTTATGAAGCAACAGAGTTGGTGGGAGTACCCGTCTGTAGTTATGCCAGTTCTGCTTGCATGGTTGTGCATGCATGCCTGTCTGTAATTTAATACAGCCAAACTGGCACATAATGGGAAAACACTCTGAAAGTAAAAATACCTCTGAAATGTAAATACGAATAGAATAAAACAAGTTTCGTGTAAATCAGACCACGGATTCCCAAGTTATGCAGATTTTTTGGATACCTTCATAAATGGCCAAAACAGTACATAATGGGAAAATACTCTGAAAGTAACATAATGCTGAAATGGGAAAATTGTTTCCATTAATTTTATGTATACATTATATAACAATTCCTTGTAGTCTAGTATTTATATATATAAAAGGAGGTCAACACAGGAGTTTACAGTAAAATAACTGTTCTCTCAAATACTTACAATGGATATTTTGTTATTATTAGAACAGACTAGAAAACATTCTTTGCAAATTTTTCAGTTTGTCCTAGACCTTGAAACAATAGATCCTTTATTTCTGGTGAAATAACTGTAAAGATCAAGAAATCATTTCTTGTTTATGATCATCCAGTTTTATTATATACTGAAGCAGTGTACTTTGGACTACAGTATTCATTGTCTTTATTTTTGAGATGATTGGTTGCTGTTTCAAGCAGGTCAAGTAACCTCATAGAGGCTCCCTATTACTTTTAAATGGAGGCTGGACAGTTTTCTTCAAGGAATACCAGATAAGCCACCCATACCTGGATACAACTCACTCAACAAGAACTCACTACTTGAATGGACCATAAACAAAACTTGACTTAAAAAAGGATTTAGATAATCCTATCAGATGGTGCCATTAAGTTAGACATGGCTTGAACCAATCTTTGGTTAAAACATATGTAAGTTTATCTAAGTTTATGAATTAGAGCAGATTACAAATATCAGATACCCCAAGGAAAAGATTTAGAGAACTAAAGCAAAGACACTCTCACTCAATCCTAAAAGACTGAGACCCTACATAGTCACTCAACTTGCCAAAGAGAGCAACTCAATCTCCCCTCAATAATGAGCTAACATCTTAGAAAGGAAATATACACAAAATAACAAGATCCTTGTATTGTGCCCAGGAAAATGACAATGTTTCACAGAACACAAGCATGGCCTCAGTCCAATGATTGAAACAAGTAAACAATAATAATCTAGAACGTCTTCCATCACAGGTCTGCTGAAGCAGACCTGACCTGGGGTTGAACTACAACAGTTTTTCTGTTTCTTTACCAGAATATAAAGAAGGCACTGTAAGCGACAGATGTTTCTCAATTAAATGGTGTTAATGAACTAATACTTTCACTCTATATAAAAACACAAACTAAATTATGTATTTGTCAAAATTACAGTATTATATCGGTGTGATACTCATGCATTAAAATCAGAGAAGGCGAAACGTATAATCTTTACAACATTATCATCGCTAGTATTGACATCACAACATCAGCATTTACTGATGCTCAATTAGTACTACATATTCAACTGGTTGTTTAACCTTTTCATGGTCGTATTTCTAATGAAATATACTGCCTGTGTGTTTCAATTAATTTCAAATATGTTCAACAATTTGGTTGTTTTTAGTAAAAATAACTTTTACATTTATTTTTATATCAAGCTGGTTCTTTGGAACATAACAAATGGTTGTTATGTAAAATTATTGCATATGGTTTTAATTTCAACATGAGGTTTTTAAAACAGGCACTTTTCTATCCAAAGAACCAGCAGTGGTCTTGTGAAGGTTGGTATTGAAAGAGTTTAAACAGAATTCACTGTGACATTAATGAAATGGCCAAGCCTATCAGAAATAACATTCTTCTAATTATGTTCTTGGTTATCTCACACACAGAGAAAACATGTAAACAGCCATTCTTCAAATATTTCATTAATAGGTATGCATTTCAAAGCTTAAAGCTGAGCACAAAGCTGTCAATATCTGAAAACATGTCTCTTTGTGGTACTGCATTTCATTTCTAATTGTAACCTTCAAAACTAGAACACTAGAAACAATTCTTTCGACTGCAGACACAAGGCCTAAAATTTTGAGGGAAGGAGTAGTCAATTACATCAATTCCAGTGCACAACAGTACTTTTATTGATTCTGAAAGGATGAAAGGCAAAGTCGACCTTGGGGGAATTTGAACACAGCTGGAAGCAATGTCATTAAGCATTTTGTTTGACATGTTAATGATTCTGTCAGATCACTGCCTTGAGAACACTAGAAATAATAAAAATAAACCTAATATTGCACTCTTCTGGTAAACTTTTCTCCTTACTTATAAACAATATATATAATGAGTCTAATGAGTAATCATCCCACTGGCTACTTTTAATGAAATGGTTACTGTTAGTGGAATTATTATTATTTACGACACACAAAATTAATTTATCTCAGAGCACCAGGAGCAATCACAACAAGTAATCAATAACTATCTATTCTTGAAATAATCAGTTATTATTATTATTATTACTGGCAATAAATTGACCAACTACTTCGTTCAAATTCCACTAAGATCATCTTTGGAGACAGCAAACACATCATTGTGGTTGAGATTATCAACTAATCCACTTCCCTCAAAACTACAAACTATGCACCTAAATTAATATTAAAATTGTTATCAGTTATCATCTACCAAATCCATTCACAAGGCTTTGGTCAGCCCAGGATATCACAGAGTGGGACAGAATCCCAATCCATTTACCCAAGATGTCACAGAGTGGGACAGAATCCAGGACCACATGGATGGAAAACAAGCTTCTAAACCATAAAGCCATGCCAAGGATTGCAATTGCTTCCATGCAATAATATTATTAATATGTAAAGAATAAGAATTTATACAAGATTTTAATTTTGCCAATTTCTTCCTATAACAGCAGAGTTTTTGAAGAAATATTTTAAGGATAGGTATTTTGGAGCTAAGGTCATCATGTTTATCACAACAATTAATAATTTATAAAAAGAAGTGCAACATATTTCCTGCTCCAGAAAATAACTTAAAATAAGCATATGTTTTATATTTTGTAATTTACTGCTATTTTTCACCAATATTATACAGAAATATCACTGAAATAAGTCTCTTCTTCAACAGCTATCTTTTAGGATAATTGCTTCAAACTAAACATCAAATAATTTAATCTTTTATATATATATATATATATATATATATATATATATATATATATATATATATATATATATATATATATATATATATATAAATTCCTCTTTGGAGACAGCAAACACATTTTCCAATATTTAACATCAAATAATGTTTGATATTGGAAATTTAATTCATAAAATTATTTCCAATAATTTTATAATCATCCAGCTTATTACAGAGGTGACCTTCACTACTTGACAGAAGATAGGTCAATACAACAGCAATTAAAACTGAGATAAGTCACTAAAAATATTTCATTAGTTGAAAACATAGGCTATTCTGGATGATTTAATTCTGAATAATATTTAAAAAACATACATAAAATAGAAATTATATAATTTATACCCAATGTTTTAAGCTTTTGATGATGCTTCATAATTTTTCATCTCCTTTCTTCAGAAAACTACCTGATAGGAGATCTCTCGGTTAATATAAAGAAGCAAGTTTACCACAATCTTAAGAAGAAACTATATTATTATAACAAGATGTTTTACTAATTTACCTACTCTAATAATTTAAAGTCTATAGTGGTATAACAGATGAAAATTTAATTACATTTGATTAAGATAATTCTTTTTTCTTTTTACATTTTAATTTGCAAAGTGAAAATACATAAATGTAATAAAATAAACATTCTTACCTGTCAGAGTAAGGTTATCTCTACCTGACTTGATTAGGTCCACAACCTGTCGATGTGTAGCACCTTCTACATTAACACCATTTCTATGTAAGAAGAAATTAAAAAAAAAGAACAAATGTCATTTCAATCCATTACATTAATATCATCATGATTATTATTATTATCATTATTTTTGATGAGTTGAAGAAAACTATTTTTATTCAACAAAACTTAACTATAGCTAAGGAATACTTTTTATGAAAGATAGACATTATTACTAGGACTGTGGTACTGACAAAGCCAAAAAATAAAAACAACACTTCAGCAAACTAACAGCACTAAAAAACAGAAGAGTAAATAATGATTTCTAACAGACACAAAGCCACAAAATTTCAAAACAGGTAGCAATCAATTAGGTTTCCAGTATTTATTTGTGTTTGTGTGTACCCTTTTCTTGACATCATGTGGTGGTTGTACACGAGCATCATCTTCATCATACAAGTGAGGTTGTCCATTTCCGGTTTTCTGTAATGGGTGTGTGCGACCATGAGAAAATATTACTTTGCTTGGAAAGAGGTGAAGGTAAGCAACAAGAAGGGATCTGGTCATAGAAAATTTACCTCAACAAATTCCGTTTGACCCATGGAAAAGTGGACGTCAAATAATAATGGCGATAATAATGCGATAGCATCATCAACCGAAAGAGGCAATGGAAACATTGTTGCCTAGGTTTGATTGGAAGATAAACTGCAATGTGATGATGATCAGTGGAGGCGCAATGGCCCAGTATTTAGGGCAGCGGACTCACGGTCATAGGATCGCGGCTTCGATTCCCAGACCGAGCGTTGTGAGTGTTTATTGAGCGAAAACACCTAAAGCGCCACGAGGCTCCGGCAGGGGATGGTGGCGAACCCTGTTGTACTCTTTCACCACAACTATCTCTCACTCTTACTTCCTGTTTCTGTTGTGCCTGTAATTCAAAGGGGCCAGCCTTGTCACGCTCTGTGTCACACTGAATATCCCCGAGAACTACGTTAAGGGTACACGTGTATGTGGAGTGCTCAGCCACTTGCACGTTTAATTTCACGAGCAGGCTGTTCCGTTGATCGTATCAACTGGAACCCTCGACGTCGTAAGCGACGGAGTGCCAACAACAACAACAACAACAACGATGATGATCATTTTGTTAGATACCACCACCACTTCCTCCTCCTCTTCCCTATCAAAGCCCAGTAGTTGATTGATAATTTGATTTAACAAATCTGGAGAGATGAAAAGGAAAATCAACTGAGGTAGCATTTGAATCCAGACTGAAAAAAATAACTACTACAACTACTAATGAAGATGATGGTGATAACGAGTTATGCACAAGGCCAGTAATTTTAGTGGGATGGAGTTAATTGATGATTTCTAACAGAAACAAAGCCACAAAACTTCAAGACAGGTATCAATTACATTTCCAGTACTACTACTTGACAAGTACATTATTTTATCAAACCCCGCCACCCACCAGGGATGGAAGGCTGATTTGAACTCAGATGGTAAAGAGCCAAAAGAAATACTGCAAGGCATTTCATTCAATAAGCTAATGATTTTTATCAATTCAGAGGAATGTGTATGAAATCATAATCAGGAAAAGAAACACAAGATTTTAGTACGAGATAATGTATGTTGGTAGTAATTAGCTGCTTAGGCAACCAGATAAGCTATCTTAGAATAAGCACAACTTTGAACAGGTGTTACCTGACAAAAATACTGGGCATAGTACGGACAAATAATTCACAAATGTAATTATGTGTGAAGGAAGTAGTCTGTTGACAAGATTTTGAGCAAACTGCAAAAGAGCAAAAACAATTTTCTATTCAATGTTTTAAAAACCACTTAAGTCATTTCGCTGCAATAAATTAGACCGGAACCCTTGTCTGCCCCATCAGTTATTGGTTTTTTATTTTTTATTTGTTTCAGTCATTGGACTACGACCATGCTGGGGCACCGCATTGACTGGTTTCTTCAAACAAATCAATCCCAGTATTCAAGTCTGCTGTTTATTCTATTGGTCTCTTTTGATGAGGTTAAAGTATGACAGGACAAACAGAGCCATCTTGTTATAGAAAAGCTACATGGCTCACCTACATTATATTAGAGTGGGTGGAAGAAGCTGGGAAGAAGATGGTGGTGATGGTGTGCCAGAGGATGCCCTCAAGATGCAAGGAGGTGAGCAAAAAGAGGTTACAGAGTGTGGATCAGGAGTGGAAAGGAGGGGATATGGGAAGGGAGTTATAAGTGATGTACAAGGATGGAGGTGAGGCTTGATGGAAAATATGAATACAGAGAAAAGTAAGTGATATTAGAAGTGGTCCAGGGATGATGGATCAAGATATAGGGCAGAGATTCTCAACCATTTTTTATTTATGAACCGCATCACCATTCGATGGTCAAAAACTAGTTTTATGGAATGTTATTAATTAATGTTTACACATGTTAATTTCTTATTTCTTTACTACCCACAAGGGGCTAAACATAGAGGAGACAAACAAAGGGATTAAGTCGATTACATCGACCCCAAAAGGATGAAAGGCAAAGTCGACCTCGGCGGAAATTGAACTCAGAACGTAACCGCAGACGAAATACTGCTAAGCATTTTGCCTGGCATGCTAACGTTTCTGCCAGTTCGCCACCTTAATTTCTATAGATTGATCTATGTAAAATGTTTGAGAAAGAAACCTAGCTGTTTCATGCTATACATACCAATACATACATCTAAAGCAAAATTTTTTTCAGGGGCCCCAATTTACTATTTTGTTGTGTGGACCCACAAAATTCTTATGTGGACCCTGGTTGAGAACCAATAATGTACAGGATGATGAACAAGAGTGGTGGGGAGAGAGAGCTAGAGGTACGTAAGGGTAGATATAGTGAGAGCGGCATGGTGGCAAATACATTAGGGCATTGAGAATGATAACACATAAAAAGAATTAAGTTGGCAAAGCATATTTTGAGAATCAGACGAAATAGCTGGTATTCTTTAGTTAGAGCTAATTTATATTCTTCATCTGAATACCTCTGAAATCGACTTTTCTTTTATCCTTCCCAGAGTCAATAAAATAAATACCAATAAAGTGATCAGGTTCAATATAATCGACTAATCCATTCACCAAAATGAATGGTTTTGTGCTCAAGTTAGAAAACACAATTAGCATAGAAATTAATCTAAAAAAATCCTGTTCTATGCAGGTCCAATGTTTTAATCTCAATTATCCAGCATCTAACAGCTTAATTAGCAAGCATTTGAATTTATTGAACAATTAGTGAGATGAACTACTGAAATGACAACTACTATTTCTTTTTTTTTCTTTTCTTTTTTTTTTAAAGTGTTTTAATTTAATTGTTTGCTTTTAATACTAAATATGTTTTGACAGCAACCAAACCAACACAATTAGTGTCAAAGAACAGTTATTTGGCTTTGGTCAATTTTTTAATAATAGCCTCAAACTGATACGAACTTTAGTACTAAGTAATATCATATACTTAATATATATAAACAATACCAAGATATTGTCATCATTATCATTGTTTTAACATCTACTTTTCCATGCTGGCATGGGTCACACAGAATTCATTGAGCCGGGTTTCCTATGTCTGGAGGCTCTTCCTATCATCAACCCTTACTTGTTTCCAAACAAGGAAATATTTGTCCATGGTCGGAGATGATTTTACAGAAGACTGGAAATGAAGAACATCATTTATATTCAACTATTATGCAACATCAAGGAAACACAAACACACACACACACACACACAAATTATCATCATATAGAGAGAGTAGGGAAAAACAAAATGAGCCCAGTATCAGCAACACAGAGTAGAGCTCACATAGCTGGGAACTTAAACTCCAACCTCTTCGTCCAGGGCAGCAGCCTCTGCATTGGAAGTTAGCTGTAATGACAACCCTTATCAGCTTGTTACAGATGCAGTAAAGTAGATAAACACAAGTAGGTTTAGGTTTGAGAAATATATTTACATGGAGCACAAAATACAGATTACAGAATTAAGAAAAAAAACCCCACAGAACAAAAGAAATATGTAAAGCCTCTTCTGTTTATTCAGTAATCTCTATTCTGTGCTCCCTGTATATATATATATATATATATATATATATATATATATATATATAT
>NC_068992.1:8957607-8962080 GCF_001194135.2 Octopus bimaculoides
ATCGCAAGCCTACCTCCATTCATCTCTCTCTCTCTCTGTCTCTCTCGTCCCTATTTTTCTCCATCTCCAAGTTATCTCAAGTTTTTCAGCAAATATAAATTCTTCTTTAATAAAAACAAAAAACAAAAATCCAAAGACTGGATCAAATCAATGGTGACTGTATTTCTATAATCACTAAATTAAAACTAGAAAACTTAGATATAATCTCACTCTTTAAGTTTTGATTCGATTGTTTTGCTCCTTTTTTATATAAACTAACATCTGTCTCTTCAATAAATTAAACAAACTATTTTTTATAATCCAATTAATACTTCTTTAATAAAAAAATTATCTTTGTTTATTCTCTGTAGATGGTTATTTACTATAAAACTAAAGTGTCCCCATGGAAAATCCACAGGTGTTAATGATATTCGGTTTTATAGTTAATTCCTTTAAACAAACTGTTTGGAGAGGGATTAATGGAATAAAATGTCCATTATTATGTAATAAATAATAAAATATACAACACATAAAATATACATGAAACAATGTACAATTTATACATGGACAGTCACACATGTGAACATTTCTACACGCACATACATATATATACATATATACAATGGGCTTCTTTCAGTTTCCGTCTACCAAATCCACTCACAAGGTTTTGGTCGACCCAAGGCTGTAGTAGAAGACACATGCCCAAGGTGCCACACAGTGGGACTGAACCCGGAACCATGTAGTTGGTAAGCAAGCTACTTACCACACAGCCACTCCTACGCCTATCTTGGGATTTCATAAAATTCTTTCAGTTTTCTTTTCATATTCAAATTATCCAAACGCATTTATTATTTCAAAGTTATTACAATTGTTTATCTAAAACCGTTTTAAGTATTTGGTATGAAATTTCCACTAGTCTTTTATAAAAGAAAAAAAATTAAGTCTATAATAAAACTACCTGAAAGACACACACACACACACACACGTATGTATGTATGTATGTATGTATGTATGTATGTACGTATGAATAAAGGCAAATTAGAAAATTGCTTGTCAGGCTACTATTAAAGTACTACATTCATTCTAATTATTCTCAGAAAGAAGGAAGAATTAGTTAATTATCTTTGCTTTGCTTTCACCAAATATTTGTGCTCAAGTATGTGTGTGTGTGTGTGAACAAGTGTGTGTATATATGTGTCTGTATGATGTGCATATATGTTCATGAATGAGTGAATGAATGTATATGTACGCATGAGTGTATCTGAGTGAATGAGAATGAGTGTGTGTGTGTGTGTGTGTGTGTGTGTGTGTGTTTGATTGTTATCTTTTTGTTTCAGTTTTCTAACATACAACAAAAACGGGCAATTATACAAGTTAGCTTTGAAAGACACAAAATATCTGAAGATTATTCAGACAGAAGCAGCAACAGCTGCAGTGATGAAGGCTGTGGTGGTGGTGGTGGTGGTGGTGGTGGTGGTGGTGGTGGTAAAAGAGGCTGTTTTAAATGGATATTTGTCTCTTTTATTAAGGAACTCTCTCACTGATGATTCAAAGGAAATTGTTAGCTATTTAAAAGATCTAACACAATGGCAACCAAAACTAATAGCAGTTATTGTAAAATATATTTAGTGAGATATGAGTGTTTAGCACAGGAATGAAGCCTTTGTTTTATTCCTAGTTAGATTTTAAATACTCCATGGATTGGAATACATTAATACTAACTTAGCTGTTGTATTATATATTTATTTATTTTCTGAGAAAGCTGCCATTTCGTTATTTGACTTCTAAAGGATTCTATTTTCCTATGACAACAAATGAACAATCCTGTATAATATAGTTTGTGATTCCCCATTACTATTCCCAACAAGTGCAACTGAAGCCAGCTATTTGCTAATGAGGTCATAATAAAGCTGAAACATGCCTACAGTTGTCCTCCACATGTGTCTTTGACAACCAGTGTTGGTGTGTTTACATCCCTGTAACTTAGCAGTTCTGCAAAAGAGACTGATAGAATAAGTACAAGGCTTTAAAAAAAAGTCCTGGGGTTGATTTTTTCAACAAAACCCCTTCGAGATGGTGCTCTAGCATGGCTGCAGTCAAATGACAAACGAACATAAGAATATACATGGTCTACCCTGATATTTCGTTGCCATTTTTTTTATTGTTTCCCAGCTCCTCTCTTCTAAATGTGAGTAGTCATGTAGTTACTCTACAGCAAGAAACTAGTGTTGCCCTCACCTCTTCTCTCTTATTTTTTATCTATACTCCTTTTTTATCCTTCATCTCCTAACATAAAGTTGCCTCCTTGAGGTCTGTATTTTTTCCAAGCTGCATGGCAACCTCATTAGTGCTGATGGCACAAAAATAACACCCAGTAACATGCTGTAAAGTAGTTGCTGTTAGGAAGGGCATCTAACCATAGAAACCAAGCTAAAGCAGACACTAGAGTACAATGCATTACTTGGGCCCATCAAAGCCTGTCAAACAGCCTTACTCATGCTAGCATGAAACATGGATTTTAACTAAAAAAAATTGATCCCTCTCTCTCACACACAGAAGTATGTGTCTAGATGTTTTTGCATCAGGAATTTTTCGGTAAAGGTGACATTTATGCTTCCTATAAACAAAATGTTTGACAGCAATTTGGCATATGAAACCATGGATGGAGGCATCAGGAAATGCATCTCGTAGAATACTGCTCTAAACAATCTCATCCAATCCACGTGAAAATGGAAAGCAGTAGATGTAAAAATCACAATAATGACAATGACAGCCATTGACAAAAATCTTTCTTTCAGCACGCATTCAATTTTGATCAGCTTTTTCATACTCTTTATTAAATATGTTAACACTAAATTAAATTGCTTTTTATGCAAGTGATATCTTTAAATTAATCATAATCATCATTCGATGAAAAAAAAATTCTCACCAACATTAGCTGTTTGGCATATGAATCAATCATTTGAACTACAAGTTGTGACAAAATTATTTTCCAATATTCTTACTGAAGAAACCATTTTCTGCTGCAGTCTTGAAATTTTCACAATTTTATAAGTGTTTAGATTTTCAGATAAAAGACATTCACAAAAGCCATATTCTATACTAGTAGATATTAAAAACTGGCTTAGAAGCCAACATAGGTTACTCAACCTGTGTTGGAAATAATAACCAAATCACTCTTGAATAAAACCCAATTTGTCTTTAAAAAGGAGAATGATGCAATAGATTTAATATAATCCTAGAATGAGATGACTGATGTAACAACTCTTATCTGGTTCCAAGCAGGGTTATATTTTCTCATAGCTAGATATGTTTTTCACAGAATACTGGAGACAAACAACCTCGCTTTTATGATGGGTCATGCTCAATTACAACCATCACGTGATGTCTACACAAGAGTACGCACAAATACACAGACACACACGACAGGCTTCTTTTCAGTTTTAGTCTGTCATATCTATTCAATAAGGTTTTGATCAGCCAGAACCTATAGTGGAAAATGCTTGCTAACAGTGGCTGTGCAGTGAGATGAAATCATAAATCATGTAGTTGGAAAATAAACTGTTTACTACACAGATACCTCTGCACTATTGCTCAACTAATATTCGTAGGAGCCAACGAAGGAATATCTGTTAAGCAGGCAGTATTTTTTCGCCATGTTTTCCAATTCACAGATTTTGGTAACTAACCAAGCTAAGAACAAGCTAATGACAGCCTCATTTTGCCTCAAATTTGACCTTTATGTGACATAACCAGATTGTATTCAAAATTATTCGTTTCAATCTCACCTCCTTCTGAACATATTTCTTCTTACATTATATTACGTTTTCTTTTTTGTCATAATTTCTTTCACATCATCAACATCACCAAAGAAGAAGAAAGAAAAATCTCTTACATTCTGGCTACTCCTAATTAGTTCCTAACTAATGAGATGGTTTCCATTACGTAGCAGAATATGTAATCTGTATATGGGCGTATTAATTATGCTACAAACAATGTTATAAGTTGCATTTTATTTTTTTAATGAATAAATATCCTGCACAACTTGCAGTACTTTCGTGTGTATGTGTGCACACACATGGTTGATTGCATGTCATTTGATGTTTCCAACTTTGCTACTGATTCTTCTGTCTACCCAATATTTAGTCATTTTTTAAGCAGTAAATTTTTACTGCAACTACTACTACTTTGATTTCCGAAAGTTTGAACTATTCTTTATTTTAGAAACTTAAGAGAAGAAATATGGATATTTTACAGTTTAAGAAGCAACCAATTACTTTCCTGAATAAGGTTAACCAAAAGGTACAGATTACTTTAGAAAAACTATGTTAAATCAAATGTTCTTTCTTTCCTTCATTGGAACAAAATCTCATCAGCCATTCACTAGATATTTTCCATCAATTACAGCATAACTAAAGCATTTCTCTCATTACTTTAGTAATAAATATACAAGGGTACAGAGTATAAAATACTATATATATATATATATATATA
>NC_068992.1:8962170-8965764 GCF_001194135.2 Octopus bimaculoides
CTACCCAATATTTAGTCATTTTTTAAGCAGTAAATTTTTACTGCAACTACTACTACTTTGATTTCCGAAAGTTTGAACTATTCTTTATTTTAGAAACTTAAGAGAAGAAATATGGATATTTTACAGTTTAAGAAAATTACAACACCATTTTTAGAAACAAAGTTAAAATCTTCATGATAATCTATTTTACTTTTTAAATTGCTAATCTTTGAAACAAAAAAAAAACAGAAACAAATTTTTCATCATCTATTTAAATAGGAAAATCTTCATCATTATATCAAACACTGTCTATCTCTGTTTCAACTATCATTGCTAATACTTCCTCTACCATACATACATACACATACATTCTGATATTCACTTTCATCCTGTCTCTATTTATCTCTGGAATCTATAGCATAAACAATATGGCTGCATTATTGATAGGTTCGAAATTCTTCAAGTCTTTAGATTAATATTACACATCCAATGGATCATATTTATCTCTCATCTCTCCAACCATTGCCTTCACTGTTAATAATTCACTTTAATGCTATCATCATACGGTATCTTATCAATCATTCACTTAAATGCTATTCTATCATCACAATACCTTTACAGTTGAGTGAGTGAGAATGAACATTCCTACTATCAATAAAAGCAAAAGTTCCAGAAATTTCTCTCTCAATGTGTTTCTGTTTTTTATTCAGTATATGTCATTCATATTTATCTGTCTACATCGTTGTAGTTATAAACTTATACATTCTAATCATTTCCAACACAATATAGTCATTTTAAAAAAATTCACTCACCATCAATCTCATTCAAAGTGACACACACAACACATACACAGTTTCTTGATTTTCAATTGTTGAAGGGTTTCATATAAACTGCAACTATATAGCACCCAGCGTTCAAGAGTTAAGGAGGAGAGGAATCTGACTTTTGGAGACTGATCTTCCTACATACTGAACTTGATCCTTTTACTGCAGATGCAATTAAATTTTGAAGGTTCCTACCAAGAAGAATTCTCATGCTATCTAGGCCCTTCCATTCTAACTCTTTCCAAGCTGTGAGTTTTGTGCAGTTCCAAGATTGATCCAGCAATGAAAGCAAAGTAACCTAAATATAAAAGGAATTCTTTTAAAGACAGATGTCTCAAAATTTAGCACAAGGTCAACGATTTTAAGGACAGGTGGCAAGTTGATCACATCAACCTCAGTACTCAGAATTCTATTGACCTCAAAAAGATGGAAAGTAAATTGACTTTGGCAGTATTTGAATTCAAAATGTAAAGTGCTGGGATAAAGACTTCAAGACATTTTATGAGACTTTATTCCTTTTTTCTTTTACTTGTTTCAGTCATTTGACTGCGACCATGCTGAAGTGCCACCTTTAGTCGAACAAATCGGCCCCAGGACTTATTCTTTGTAAGCCTGATACTTATTCTATCAGTCTCTTTTGCCGAACTGCTAAGTTACAGGGACATAAACACACCAACATCGGTTGTCAAGCAATGGTAGGGGGGGGACAAACACAGACACAAATATATATATATACATATATATATATATGTGACGGGCTTCTTTCAGTTTCTATCTACCAAATCCACTCACAAGGCTTTGGTCAGCCGGAGGCTATAGTAGGAGACACTTGCCCAAGATGCCACACAACGGGACCGATCCTGTAAATATTACACTGTATATATGACACAGTATTGATATATTTTAAGAATTTTAAGTAGATTAATAGATATCAAACAGATCTTGCTTTGGAAGTTTATTAATTTGAATCCATTAAATACAATTTAGTGCTTTATGCTTCAGAGTTTATTTTACCCTTTAAGTATATATTTCGACTGTCTCCAGAAAACTGGAAAATCCAGAAATCTATGTCTGAAATACAGCCGTAGAAACTCTGCCAGATCAGATTGGAGCCTGATGCAGCCTTCTGGCTTGCTAGTCCTCGGTCAAATCGTCCAACCCATGCTAGCATGGAAAGCGGACGTTAAACGATGATGATGATGATTAAATTTCCTTTATCTTATCTGATTCCATCATACCTAATTATAGTGTACTATCAGATTTCTGAACCTATCTGTTTTTTCTTTAACATTCTCATTAGGTAATTAATTGTACCCTATCACTTACAAGCATTTTCCTCACTATTCATTTACAAGCTCTATTAAACTCAAATTCCATCCCAATGTTTTACCTAAAACCCCTATATCGTTTACACTAATGACTTGATGTACTGTCAGTTCTCTGCAAACAGCTTCAAATTATCCACGAATAGATTATTTTTATGTTCCCTGCAATTAATAAGTCAGTGTAATAATGACAATGGTATCAGGTATATCATATACACACAATTTTTTTAAAAATATAAAAAAAAAAAAAGAACAGTCATGCTAAAAATTTATCTGGTGACCTGGATAAATCCTAAATCTTCATCAAAATCACTTCAGCTATCTATTTACCATCTTATATAAGTGTGCTCTATGTGGAACACAGGAAGAGGAAGACTGCTTGATTCTACCTGTAGTCTCTATTAGAATTGCTTCATTTTGTTGTTTAGCCTTCTTTGCTGAGCAGAGCATGCAACAGAATAATTAAATTTGGATTGTAAGAGACACAACACCTCTGTCTACGCTCTACAGTGAGGACCAACAGACGAGCAAAACAATTGTGTTTTTTATGAGTCACTTATACCATGAGGAACAAGGCATGAAATGTATCAGGATAAATCATTGAGGGGATGCATACAGAATTATAGTGGTGCTGTTACCCTTACTGATACTTAGAAGGAAAGAGGTATGGAAATGATGCTATGAGTGATTGCTAAATGAAGAGAATGTGTAGGTGCACAAAGAAGTTAAACTCTCAGTGAACCCAACAGAGGGACCAGCTATTGAAGATTACTTCTATACAAAGGCTGTTGGGCTATGAATAAAACGAAAACAGACTTTACAGGAATAATTACTAAGATACCAAAAGATTTCCATTCATTCAAGTAACACATGCTGGTTATGAGCATACACAATGAGGCTATTGCTTAGTCCCAGGTCAAAACCATTCCAACTATGACCATCAAAGCCTATATTCCAAGGACTATGCTTTTTAATATATCCTTATTTATTCAAGATGGTAGATGGGATTTCTGAGAATTTAACTACTTTTTCTGGCAGACTGAGCAGCCACAGAAAATTTTCAGAAGATATTAAACTGACCAACCTGTGAAAGTAGCAGAGTTATACCAATGCTAATCAAAGAGAGAACTAGCTAAGAAGACAGGCAGTTTGGATATTACCAAGATAAGGGACGGATCTAGTTTAAAACGGGGGCACCAGTTTTCATTTATGTTTTATGTAGTGTTTTTGGTACCGAAAGACTTTCAAACTTCGTATACTTATCTATTTTGTGTTATAAAACAGAAAATAATTTTTGTATTCGAAGTTATTTCATGTAAAAAATTGTCTTATTTCGATAATTTCAACCAATCACTGACAAGTATTCAGCTGTTTACAGTTACTCCTTTGGCAGTTTAAGCGGTGTAAAGCGTACTTAATCTCCATTACTTCTGACATTTTGCAGAGAGGCAACACACGTGTGTTCG
>NC_068992.1:8965956-8970635 GCF_001194135.2 Octopus bimaculoides
TTAGCTACTGCCAATATGCTTCAGCCATTTTTTGACAAGGAAATAATAATTTTATCACCGCCAGAATCGTTTGAGAATCGTTTGTTTACGTAGTCAGCACTTAATGTATTCGGCTGAATGGACGTCAGTCATTGGTTGAAATTACAGAAATACGACAACTTTAACATGAAATAAGTTGCAATATAATAATTTTTCTTAAGAAGACTAAGAGAAAAAGATATTTTATATGACACATTCTACCAGTGTCCCAAGTTTCAAAGTGTTTCGTTAAGAAAATACTGGCGCCCCCGTTTTGAACTAGATCCTAAGGGACTACTGATGCTCTCTTCTTAGTGATGTAACTACAGGTGAAGTTCTTAGCCAATAACAAACAACTATTCCTGGCATTTGTTGACTTGAGAGAGAGCTTTAACAGGGTACCATGCACAGCAGTTTGGTGATCACTAACAAAACTAGGACCAGAATTCTCTGCCAAAATTTCACATGAAAATCATATCACTGGATTAATGTTGCACTATTAACTTTTCATCATCTAACATATACCACAATGGTTGCACAGCAGATTTTCTGGTAAATTTTAAAGACAGTAACATTAAACTGCCCTCAGCAACCTTTTCTTCTTCAAAACTACAGTTGTTGAATGTCTGATTTGTTGTACTGTAAATGACATTTCTCTTTTTTTCCTTTTCAATAGGTTTCTGTTTCAAACTATTTGCATCTCATTCTGTATCATTGTAATCCAATACTACACAGCTTATATGCTTATAACTGATTAATGCAAATTCGTTAATGGCAGGGATAATGCTCATATTATTTAAATGAGTCTTTAGAATTTGGTTTTTGATTTCTCCAAAAGTATTCATTTTCCATCTTCATTAATTTCTTTCACACATTTTCCCTTCATTCTTTCATAATAATGAACCAAAAAGAGAGCCTCTACGCAGTCATTCCATCTTTTTCACTCAAAATAGCAGCCAAACCTTCTTCAAATTACTCTTTTTACTCTTTTACTCGTTTCAGTCATTTGATTGCAGCCATGCTGGAGCACCGCCTTTAGTCAATCAAATCGACCCCAGGACTTATTCTTTGTAAGCCTAGTACTTATTTTATTGGTCTCTTTTTGCCGAACTGGTAAGTTACGGGGGACGTAAACACACGAGCATCGGTTGTCAAGCGATGTTGGGGAGACAAACACAGACACACATATATATATATATATATACATATATACGACAGGCTTCTTTCAGTTTCCATCCATCAAATCCTCTCACAAGGCTATAGTAGAAGACACTTGCCCAAGGTGCCACACAGTGGGACTGAACCCGGAACCATGTGGTTGGTTCCCGGTTCAGTCCCACTCTCAACTATTTTTAACAAAGTAAGATACACAGAACAATGCAGAAATTGGGATAAAACAAAAAAGACAGGATAGCCACAGGCAACTAAAACACCTTTGATCATAGGCCTGCTTGTTTAGGGACCAGGGGTTGAACAACCAATAATTGTATTTCAATATTGCAAAGAGAGCTGGTGCTAAAAGAAGAGTGATGACTTACAAAGTTTATACCATTTAGTTTGCTATCTCATATTTCTGATATCAAATACTGGTAAGATTGATGTTTTGGATTAACTATAATAGATCAATACAAAAAGATGCAAAGATGCATGCAGTTTCAAATTTTTCACTTCAGCCATTCATTTATCCTCAATATACATTCTCTCAGCTCACATGACATTTCAAATGACCTCACACAAAATTGTTTCAGAGTACTCTAAAAACTTTTTGCAGACTAGAATTTCAGGCTATCCATCAAAAGATTTGGGATAAAACTGGTTCTCAATCTGCCTGTATAATATGTAAATTACTGTTTTTTTTGTTTTGTTCTGTTTTAGCAAGTTTTACACACATTTATATATATATATATATATATATATATATATATATACACACACACACACACACACACACACACACACACACACACACACACACACACACACACGAACAAACATATATATATTCGTGTGTGTGTTTATGTCCCCATAACTTAGTGGTTCAGCCACTAATGTTCCCTACATTAAATAATTAACCAACCTTTGGTTAATTCTCTAAGTTTCTCTTCAACTAATAACCAAAAATATTTACTACAACAAATTCAGCTTGGTTTCAGAAACTAATCTTCAAAGAAAAGGTACATCCAAATATAATAGAGCACAGAAGAGATTTAACTCTTACCTGATTATATATCTAATGAAGAGACTGTCTATTTCTTTCAATAAATATTTCAATATAATCAACATTTTGAAGGCTTTAGAAAAATATAACTTTATACACTGCAGGACCAATTATCTGACAAGCTTGGGACTAGAAGTATCCAAGACTTCTGGAGACAGTCTAAATATATACTTAAAATATAAAATAGACTATGAAAAGTAAAGAGCTAATCATCATCGTTGTTTAACGTCTGCTTTCCATGCTAGCATGGGTTGGACGATTTGACTGAGGACTGGTGAACCAGATGGTTGCACCAGGCTCCAATCTGATCTGGCAGTGCTTCTACAGCTGGATGCCCTTCCTAACACCAACCACTCTGAGAGTGTAGTGGGTGCTTTTACGTGCCACTGGCACGAGAGCCAGTCTAGCGGTACTGGCAACAGCCACACTCAAAAAGGTGTTTTTTTACGTGCCACCTGCACAGGAGTCGGTCCAGCGGCATTGGCAATAAACTCGCTCGAATGTTTTGTTCACGTGCCAGTAAGGTGACGCTGGTCTAAATTGTATTTACAACATTCAAATTAATACACTTCTACAGCAGGGTTTGATATTTACTAATCCACTTAAAATTCTTAAAACATAACATACTGTATCATTTATACACTCTAATGTTTATAGAGTGCAAATTTAACAGATATGGGAACAAATACACTTCTAAAGCAGATTATGCTGAATTTTTGCCAATCCATTAAAAAAAATAAATAACAAGACTAGTTTTAACACACCATAAATAAATCACCCAACAACAAAAACAGGGGTTGTTTACTCAATACAGGGTACAGTTTACTGCATGGTATTACACAGTATTCCTGGATTTTTAGGAGTCATATAAGAGGCCCACTACTGTATTATGTTGGTGTTAATCAAATGAAATCTTATTCTAGGTTATATGAGTTTCTGATAGAAATTTTAATTTGAATACAAGCACTTTAGTTTGTGGTGACATCAGACAGATTGGTACCAAAATAGTTTAAAATAAGCAAATGACAACTGAGAAGAGAAGTATAAATCCACGTACAAATACTTATGCTCTTTTAACTACTGTCTTCCTATGAAAGCGTGATGCATGTAATTTTAGATAGAGGAAATTAATAGAAAGTTTTAAGATTTATGCTTTTCCTAAGGGTATTAGCAACATAAGTGAATAAACTCCCAACTTAGATTCCAATTTCAATTTGCCAAGAATTTAGCATTGCATTAGAGAACCTGCCACCAGCTACGGAAATATTGATAACTATAGTGACAAGAATACAGAGAATGATACAATGATAGAATATACTTCATTTTCCTCGACTGAATAATCAGAAAATCTTAATCCCAAATGATTCAAAACATATGAAACACATGAACAACTTAAAAACAGAAATGATAAAGCAATGAAAATAGCAACTGTTGCTGTATCAAGTATTAACATACGATTTTTTAATTTTTTACTTTTATTAATTTGTTCTTACACATTTTATAGATTCTTGTACTGGTTTCAGTCATTGGATTATGGCCATGAGGTCTGGTATTTATTTTATCAATTGCTATTTGTCCATCCACTAAATTATAAGACCTAAAGAGACACAAGAAAATAAATACACACAGACACACATTGTGTGGTTAAAAAGCTTGCTTGCCGACCATATGGTCTTGGGTTCAGTCCCACTGTGCGACACCTTGGACAAGTGTCTTCTACAATAGAAGCCAAAGCCTTGTGAGTGGATTTGGTAGACAGAGACTGAAAGAAGCCCATCATGTGTATGTACACATACATCCATATATGTGTGTGTGTGTTTTTCTCTCTCATATCTCCTTGTCTTGACATCATGCATTAGTTGTAAAATAATTGTCACTGCCATACAAGCAGTGTCATTCCCTTCCATTATTCTGCACGAACATGTCTTACCGTGGGAAAATATTACTTTACTTGGAAACAGATAGGGGTTGGTGACAGGAAGGGCAACATGGAAAAGTGGACATTAAAATGATGATGACCATTACAGTGATGATATATATTTATACGTGACTGTGTGGTAAGAAGCTTGCTTCCCAACCACATGGTTCCAGGTTCAGTTGCTCTGTGTGGCACTTTGAGCATCTTCTAGAATAGCCTGAGACTGACCAAAGCTTTGTGAGTAGATCTGGTAGATGGAAACTGAAAGAAGCTTGTTGTGTATATATATATACATTTATGTGTGTGTGTCTTTGTGTCTGTGTTTGTACACCCACCATTGCTTGACATCTGATGTTAGTGTGTTTACATCCCCATAGCAGTTCAGCAAAAGAGGCCGATACAATAAGTACTAGGCTTACAAAGAGTAAGTCCTGGGGTTTATTTCTTTGACTAAAAAAAACATTTAAGGCAGCGCTCGAACATGGCCACAGTCAAAAATGACTGAAACAAGTAAAAGAATAAAAG
>NC_068992.1:8970645-8973376 GCF_001194135.2 Octopus bimaculoides
ATATAAATAAATAAATAAATATCAATGTTTCACAAATGGACACTTGTGTAACTGTGTGGTTAAGAATTCATTTTTGCAACCACACACAAACTATCTTGATAGTTTGTATATAAACATGAGTGGATTGTTTTGAATTATTCATTCATCTAGTGATGTAGACTTTACAGTAAGTGTAAGGCAGTATTATGAAAAAGTAAAACTAAATTCAACTGCTCAAGCTAGTTTCTAGTTAATAAAATTCAGCTTCGCCTCTTACTTGCTATGTGGAGTTCAGTTATGTTTCTTACTCCGTGGAGTTCAGTTTGCAGAGAAGCCATTTGTACTCTGAAATGTGTTTCATAGCATCTAATAATGGCTATGAATAGCTAATGAAATCCAATTGGTTAAACAGCCAGCCGTCTTCGCAACAATTTCCTCTGGCTTCCTGTCCTGCTTGCCTAATGTCATTTATCACTTAACAGATCTTTATATAAGCTTTGTATTGTCTTTACACACACAGACATACGAGATTTTATATTAACTGTAACCATCAGTCTGGAAATAATCTATTGCATTTTGACTATTTATTAACCATTCATTTTTTTCCTTTTCTTTTTTTCTTCGCCAGTATCAAATTACATCCACATTAAAGTCTTTTGTCATACAGCTTTCACCTGGTCACATATTTTTCTCCATTCTGTCTACTTGAATTCAGTAAACGGTTGGTTTTTATAAGTAGGGTACTTTCTTTCATCTCTATTTCAAATTTTTTTTTCCTTTTTCTTCTTTTTTCAGCAAATAATGTGAATACATCGTCAGAGAGGAATAGTAGATAGGTATGTCTCTGTTTGGTTGTTGTCTGGTGTTGTCAGAATAATGTGATAAAATTTAGTCAGGTCAAAAATGCAAAGAGAACTGACCTGTTTGTCATAACCTACTCTTTCACAAGTTGATGATTTTTCATGTCATTTGAGCTGATGCTACTATAAAACTATTATAAAAAAAAAGGTATTAAACTCTTTAGCATTCAGAGCATTCTGTCAAATTGCTTTATATTCACATTGTTTTGAATTAATCATGCTTTATCTCATAGATTCAAGATTTCGATGATCATCATCATCATCATCATCGTTTAACGTCCGCTTTCCATGCTAGCATGGGTTGGACGATTTGACTGAGGACTGGTGAAACCGGATGGCAACACCAGGCTCCAGTCTGATTTGGCAGAGTTTCTACAGCTGGATGCCCTTCCTAACGCCAACCACTCAGATGATGTGATTGCTTATTTTTAGAATGACATTGTAAAGTATGTGCGGGAAGCCAGATTTGACCAGATTGAACATAAAACAGGTAGAATATGCTGGTCTAAGTGCTAAAGGCTTAAAGCCTGTCAAATAGTGTGATGGACTACCCAAAATAAATTTTCTGATAGATATCCTACACAGAAAAAGATGGAATGCTGCAAAAATATTAAAATTTTCTTTTTAAAAACAATGAGAATGGTAGTTAATCTGTGTGATTAGTGGTTGTATGAGGATGGAATCTCCTGCCTTGGTCTTCCTGTCTAGCTTTAGAGAGACATGCAAAACGTGTGCACCCCTCTTGTGGCGGATGTCAATCATAATATGCAAGAGGCTGAGAAGACCCCTAGCTGTGTTAGCTGGGGAGCAGTGGTGTTGTTGGAGCAGAACTTGAAATATGAGGGGCATCACAGACAACATCCAGTCTACAAATCTGCAGAAAGCAAAATTTATTATATTTGTTATAATACTCAGAAGTGGTTGAGAAGATTGATAGGTCTGAAGGCAGACACTTTCCTCTTCAGTCAAATCCTCATCAACTTTATTAATTTCCATTTGAAGAGGAAGGTGAGGGCAAATTGGGAGATGCTGCACTTGGGTAACTTAGCTAAAAGGTGAGTGAAACTGGCCCACATGAGTGATCTATGTAGATGAACCTACCCTTAGCATGTGCCTGGAGGCCACAGAACATCTGGGAAAGGAACTTCACCATTGGTAGTAGGCTAGTGCTGAATCTGTGGGACTATTTGTTTGGCTTAGATTGCTGTCCCCTATTGGCAAATCTCATTTCATTCATTTTGTATGCTGTTGTTTCCCATAACTGGTTTGCATTTATTTACACAATTCTTGCACTCTTCTGTAATTTGTGTATACAACATCCCCTCATATGTTGCCCTTTTGGCAAATAAAATCATCATCGTTATCATTAAGGTGAAGAGCTGGTAGAATTGTTAGCAAGCTGGCCAAAAGACTTCAGAGCATTTCAACCCGAATTCTGCCCAGGTCAACTTTCATCCTTTCAGGGTCATTAAGACAAGAACCAGCTGAGCATAACTCCTGGCCTTGTGCCAAAATCTGAATCCATTATTATTTATTCATCACCATCATCATCATCATCGTCGTTTAACGTCCACTTTCCATGCTAGCATGGATTGGACGATTTGACTGAGGACTGGTGAAACCGGATGGCTACACCAGGCTCCAATCTGATTTGGCAGAGTTTCTACAGCTGGATGCCCTTCCTAACGCCAACCATTCTGAGAGTGTAGTGGGTGCTTTTACGTGCCACCGGCACGAAGGCCAGCCAGGCGTACTTATTATCATAAATTTTTTTTTGATAAAACAGTATCTTTTTCTTGTTTTAAAAAAAGAAAAATTAAACAATTTCAGTTGATATTGTTTTGAACTTACATTTTTGATAATCTGATATTCTTTCTTAAAAGTAAGAAGTA
>NC_068992.1:8973453-8980180 GCF_001194135.2 Octopus bimaculoides
TTACACAATTCTTGCACTCTTCTGTAATTTGTGTATACAACATCCCCTCATATGTTGCCCTTTTGGCAAATAAAATCATCATCGTTATCATTAAGGTGAAGAGCTGGTAGAATTGTTAGCAAGCTGGCCAAAAGACTTCAGAGCATTTCAACCCGAATTCTGCCCAGGTCAACTTTCATCCTTTCAGGGTCATTAAGACAAGAACCAGCTGAGCATAACTCCTGGCCTTGTGCCAAAATCTGAATCCATTATTATTTATTCATCACCATCATCATCATTAATTTTATTATTACTATCATTAAAAAATAAAGAAATCATTATTATTATGGTTGTTTACGATTATATTTTTTTTATTGTTTACACATCTTCAAAAGATTTGTTGATGTTTTTAGATTTGTTTAAGGTCAAATTTAAAACAATTTTTTTCTTTCTTTCATCTTACTGAAAATTGCATTTATTTTTTAATATTACTATTATTTTCCTTTTCCATGTGCAAAATATTTGTTGAGCTTAACAATGACATTTGAGGTGTTGGTAATCTAATAATCAGTGATGTAATATTGATTTCTAACAGAGATAACAAAACCAAAATATGCTGGGGGAGAATTATAGTCGATTATATCAATCCCAGTAATCAAGAGGTTCTTTATTTTATCAACATCAAGAAGGACAAAATACAAAGTCAACTCCAACTAGATTTGAATTCAAAACAAAGAAACAACATGTTAACTACCATGTGGTATTTTCTCAGTCCAACATTTCAATCAGTTGACTGCCCTTATGATGTAATGTAGAAACCAAGAAAATTTGACATTCGACTTATCTCTTTTAATACAAACCTACCAGGAGCTGATCATGATAGTCTTTGTATTTAAATTGAAATTTCAATTTAAATTTCATTTAACTCAAATGAGAGTACAATGTCACATTATGAATCTCTATGCAGTTGCATGACCTGCAAAAGATAGCAGCAAGACCTCATTCAAACTACACCTTGTCATCATTTATAAAACTAAAACACTGTAGCTATATGGGAAGCCTGCTTTCCAGCCACATAGATCCAAGTTCACTGCATGATACCTTGGGCAAGTGTCTTCTACTGCAGCCAGAGGCTAACCAAAACCTTCTGAGTGGATTTGGTAGACAGAAACTGATAGAAGCTCTTCATATACATATGAATGGATCTGAGTAAGTTTTTAATTAAAATCTTCCACCAAACCTTAGTCACAATTTATGTTCCTATGATAACTAAGTTATTTTACTAAATTCTTTGTTATATTTAAAATTAATTGAAAGAAACACAGAGCATCTCAAAATAAATACAGTAACGAAAGGGTTAAAGATAGTTTGTTAAACCACCAGAAAGTATTCATTACATTGATAATTCAATTGACACATATTGTCAGTGTACTCATTAGAAATCTAGTCACAAAAGGGTTAAATTCATTGTTAAGCTTCCTTTGCCATTTATAAACGCTACTGTTCTTTGACTTACAAATTATTATTTTGTGTAGCTATGCCAATACCAAGAGACATTGAAATGACAGCTCTCAGTTATATAATTACATTTTGTGATAAAAAGAAAAGACTTCATACCTTTGTATTAGTGAAATTATACTACTTAATATAAATGAACTGGATGAGGGGTGGGGGAAACTGAGTTTTTTTAAATTTTTTTTTTTAACTGCTTTGGGGAAGAAATAGAGAGAAAGAAAATTTTAAGACCCCTAATTATGTGCCTATCTCGTATATTACAATACTCTAACAGTGAATGTAACTATTTTAGAATTACTTTTTAGAATATATTTTGCAAACACGTTTAACATTACTCTCAACTAAACTGTTTATTATTATTATTATTATTATTATTATTATTATTATTATTATTATTTTTCATTTTCTTTCTTCAGCTGCATTTATCTGTCTGCAGATCTATCTGTCTTCCTCGCATATACAGCTTTAATCTTTATTTACCTACCTGGTGTCTGTTAGTCTCTCTCTCTCTCTTTCTTCCTCATATACACATCATCATTAAAGATCATTTGTCTTCCTTTTATCTACTAACTTACCAGTCAGTCTGCTCAGTCTCTTTACTCACCCACCACTCTACAAATTCTCCAGTCTCTTTTCACACATTTCCTTTCTTTCTCTTCCTAAAGCGTCGCCCCCCCCTCCTTTCTACCTTTTCTTTTATACAAAGTACAAATATCTTCTTTTCCTCCCACACATTCTGATCTAAATTTTTCCTCCATTTTGTTTTTTCGCTTCATTATATTATGTCTCCTCATTTATCATTACAGACTGATTCCTTGAAGCAGTTGACACTTATTGTCAATGTCTTTGTATCTTAATATTCTGAAAGGAAAACAAACTAACAAGATCCTCCCTTTCTATTTTACTCATCAAAGCCTCACTTTAATTAAACGAAGGCTTGGAAGAAATCATTTATGTAAGGGAGCAAGATTTTACAATAAGGAAGCAATGGCAAATAATCCCTTGAAGGACAACATTGGGTATATTTTGAATGTTACAGTTTGTTTAGTGGTGGGTCAGCATTAGTTGAGTAGTCACGTAATCAGAGGTATTCCAGCCAAGATTGTTCAGCCTTGTATATCTAGGACAACATTGTTCAGTGTGACCTTCCATTTTCAAGCAGGTCAAGCAACAGCTTAGAGGCTCCCTTTTTTAGTTTAATTAACTATATTTTTCATATAGTTGTAAATGATAGAGTAATGTTATGAAAACATTTAGAAAATCATCTGATTATGGGAGCTAGACTTATGAAACTATAACTTAAGAAAAAAATTACAATAAGTTCAATGCTTATTTTATAGTCTATGATAGCAAAAATGGGTTAATTTTGTAAATTAGACACAAAAATCTCATTTCACCAAAACAAATGCAAATTTTGTTATTTTAAACCATCGTGTATATTTTAAAATAAACTTTTATTCAACTCTGTTATGTAATATATTATTTTAAAGGCACTAATTTCAGTCTGTTGAGTTATGCTTGAGTTTTTATTTTCACTGTTTATTTTAGGATGTCAAATATACAGATAGGAAAAATAAATAAACCTTATTTTTAGTTGAATTTGTTCAAAATTAAATGTAGTGGTGGAAACTAACTGCAATATCAACCAAGCATTTGGTTAGAGGACCATCAACAAATGTTCACCTAAGCAGTGGTTTAAAAATTTTCAAGCTGGGGACAAGGGCCTTGAAGATAAGAAAGTCATGGACAAGCTTGTATGACTGACCAAAACACCATCCGAGGTCATTAGACAAGTGGGCCTACATATAGAAACTTAAAAAGTTACAGAAGAACTGAACATTAACCATTTCAACAGCTGCTTGACATTAGCACCACATTGGAAATTTAAAGGGCAAATGAGTGCCTTACAATCTCAATAAAAGTACTGTTGTGACATGCTTTATCCTCCTTTTGCACAGTAAAATGATACTTTTTTTCTTTTCATTGTATTGTGGCAATTGATGAAAAATAGATACTATACAGAAGTAACTGCTTTCGACAGTGGCTGGACCAAGGTTGAAGCACCAAAACACTTACCCCGAGCCAAAGTTGCATCAAAAGGTTTATGGTTGTTATTCTGTGGTCGGCAAGTAGAATCATTCACTACTGTTTCTCAGATTCTGCTGAAACCATTACAGTGGCAATATTGACAGAGATAGGGTAGGAAATTGACAAAATCTGCAGAGAACTGAAACATTTATATGCAGTATTGGTAATTTGAAAAGTGCCAATTCTTTTCTTTGACAATCTTCAGTTGCATACCTAGTGATTCATTTCCAATTGCATCACTAGAAATTGAACTGAGCTATGAAACTATACCTCAGCCAACCATGTTGATAAACTCCTAGAAAGGTCTTCTACAACCAAGAGGCAGCTTTCAAGAAAAAGATTTCCAAAGAATTTATCAATAGGAGAACTCCAGATAATACTGGAAGAAATAGATGTTTTTTATTGGCAAAAATGTATAGATCCTAAAGGTTATTATTTAGATTAATGAAATTTATTCTGAGCTGAGATATATTGCTTCGAAGCTGATGGTTAGAAATCACAGCTATTTCTGCACCAACTTGATGTACTACACAATATCATAATTGTTAGACTAACTAATATGGAAACTGATATATTTCCAACACTTACTGTTAGCTAAGACAAGAAAATATCGATGTTGAGTACAAAGGAAATAGAATAATTTAGTTTTAAAAGGAACCAACCAGTAAATTGGATACTACAAGCAATCCTTAATAGCAGACTGAAGAATCTAATTAGATGTTAGAGCTTACCAATAACTTTGAAGTACTAACATCTAACATTTGCCAAGAAACCCAGTTGTGAAACTGGAGTTTATTTCATGTGTGGATAACAGAAAAACTCTCGTGCCCAAGAAAGTCATTTGAGGAAATAACAACAAAAAGTAACTGAGAAATGGATAAGCATTATATTTGAAAGAAGATACATCAGTAATTACATTGACTTTAACAGATATATAGAAGTAGAGTGTTAAGAAGAGTTATCAGTAACCACATCATAGGTGTATGATGAAGGGCTTCTATATAGTACATTATTATTATTATTATTATTATTATTATTATTATTATTATTATTCCCTCCTTTAACCGGGAGGGGGAGGCAATTTTCATTTGTCTAGTGACTGTAGCGAAAGAGGTGGTATGGTGAACCCGTTTGAAAGGGCTGAAGTCAGACACTTTCCTCTTTGGCCAAGGCCTCATTAACTTTTTCAAGTTCCACTTGAAAAGGAAGGTGAGTAGTAGAGAGGGAAGTGGTGTCTTCTAGCAAATTTGTTGAAAGGTGGGTAAATGTCGGAAAAATGGTCAGCATGGATGGACCAATTCTGAGATTACACCTGTAAAAAAAAGGTATAAAAGGAGAAAGGACTCTCGCCTTGTTGACCAGGCACTCATGGCTTTTATGGGGTTTTCCACAAGTAACCTTCAAAGTGCCTCCCCTATTGGGAGTTTTTACTTGTCATATTGTTATTTTCATTATCACATGGTTGGGAAGCAAGCTTCATCTTAATTTATTCCCTAGGTTACTTCGATATTATATTGAAGTCAGTAGCTATTAAAATAATAGTGATGATGAACAGAATGGTTTTCTTAGGCTGGGGATCTCGTATGTATCTGTTTTCTCCCAATCCAAAAAATACAGTTAAAGAAACAATAAAATGAAATATAACAAACATTACAATTCCCAATAATGTTTCCAATAAAAAAAATACCTAAACAAAATCTTTTGTTTCTTCAGCTAGTTTTCCAAGTAGCATGATGCAACAACAGACAAGATACCTATTGAACACAAGTTCAATACTACTTTATAAATATCTTTGATTTATTAATACTCCATGCAAGCATGGAAAACGGACATATGATGGTGGTGGTAATGGTGGTGGTGGTGGTGGTGGTGGTGGTGGTGGTACTGGTGATGACAATGAAGATGATGACTGCTTATTTGGCTTCTTTGCAATCTATTATTTATTTTTGTTTCTTAATTTATTTATTTTGATAAATTTCGAAGTTTCCTAGAGATCAATTTTACACAAAAGGATTCTGACTGTTTTTTTCTTTTTTATTTTTGCTTCAAATATTTTGTTTGTTATTTTTTTTTTCTTTTGGAAATTAAATTTTTGATGTTATTAAAATGTCAGTCTTTATTTGTTGGATATTTTCTTTATGGTTTTAAATCAATGAATTTAGTTGAGCCAATCATTAAGTGAAATTATTCTTTTATAGAGAGACGTGTCATTGAGAGATGGCATGGTATTGATAATGGTTTAATTCTTTACTCTTTCATTGGGGTTTTTTTTTTGTTTTTTGCATCAATTTTGCTAATAAAAATGCTGAAGTCATTTACAAATTATTTGTATTCACTGTGAAATAAAATATTGAGATTATATTTTCCTGAAGGATATTTTTTTCTCATCTTATTTACCTAATTTAACCCTTTAGCATTCAGATTTCTTTGTCAAATGAACTGCTTATTTATTCACATTGCTTTGAATTAATCACGTATTATTTTGCAGCTTCAGAATCTCAAACGTGTGTTTGTATATTTTTACAATGACAATGTAGGGTAGGTATGAGAGGTTGGATCTAGTTAGTTTTAATATAAAACAGGTAGAATATTTGGGCCAGAGATGGTTATACCATGTGTTGCCATGCTCTTGCTGGTGTCGCGTAACATGCACTCGTGCTGGTGCCATGTAAGTGCAACTGTACCAGTGGCATGTGAAAAGCACCCGGCACATTCTATAAAAGAGTCGGTGTGAGGAAGGGCATCCAGCTGTAGAAACCATGTCAAAACAGACAATTGGAGCCTGGACAGCTCTCTGGCTGGCCAGCCCCTGTCAAACTGTCCAACCCAGCACCGGTTGTCAAGCGATGTTGGGGGGGACAAACACAGACACATATAAATACATATACATATATACAACAGGCTTCTTTCAGTTCCTGTCTACCAAATCCACTCACAAGGCTTTGGTCGGCCTGAGGCTATAGTAGAAGACACTTGCCCAAGATGCCACGCAGTGGGACTGAACCCGGAACCATGTGGTTGGTAAGCAAGCTACTTACCACACAGCCACATTGAAATTTGTCAGTTTGGTTACAGGGATAAGGAAATTTAATGTTCTGAGTAATAGGAGGCATTCTTTCATCTGAGAAATTTTTTTGGTAATTAC
>NC_068992.1:8980747-8986152 GCF_001194135.2 Octopus bimaculoides
GGGAATAATGGATTACATAGAGACTACTAGATGTGGTGCTGAAAATACACGAGGAGGGCCAGGGAGAGGGTGGGGGTGATAGTGGGGGCTCATGGTCAGAGTAAAATGGTAAGGTAGGAAGAGATTAGTTAGAGACTGAATATCTAAACAGGAAAAGAAGGAAATATTTTGTTTTATATAGATATATATATAAGTAATATTCATAGCCACTTTAACATGGCTGTCTGTTCCAACAGACTAAACTGCAATTTTTTAACCCCAGGAGGACATTTCCTCTAGCTGGTTAACGATGTACAGCTGCATCGGATAAACTGCAAGGGAGCGAACCCCCACCACCTTCGAGTGACGGGGACCAGTAGACTAGTTCTGGTTTCAGGCTATTTCTGCTACTTCTCAGTACTGGACACCTCATCTGCTAGAGATGGTAGCAGCTCAAATCTATTAATTAGTTTTAGTCGTTATTTGACTGTGGCTATCCTAAGGCACTGCCCTGGAGAATTTTTAGCCGACTGAATCAAACCAAGAACTTTTTTTTTAAGCCTGGTACTTATTCTATTGGTCTCTTTTGCCAAACTGCTAAGTTACAGGGATGTAAACACATACCAACACTGGTTGTCATGTGGGGAGGGGACGAACACAAAAGCACACAGGCTTCTTTCAGTTTCCATCTACCAAATCCACTCACAAGGTTTCGCATGACCCAAGGCTATAGTAGAAGACACTTGTAGTGGGACTGAACCTGGAACCATGAGGTTGGGAAACAAATTTATCACACAGCCACACCTGCGCCTATGAAAAAAAATATGGAAAGCTTCATGAATTTGCATGTCATCCTTGCACAGGGGCCATGCTAATCTCTGTATCGTTCCAAATTTAGTATATGTACAGCCAAAGCAGTATATATAAAAAGTAATTAATAGTTATACATTTTATTCCAGTTAGTTTATGCATGTTACCCAGAGCAAGATGGAATAACTTCACGTCCTCCCCCCAACACACATATGCCAAGAAGATTGCTGATAAAAAATCTATTTTTTCACCAAAGAGGAAATTTCCGTTGAAGTCTACAGTGAGGTAGTTTGCCTAAGTGAATTCTCATAACTTTTATCTTTTACTTATTTCAGTCACTGGTGTGCTGCCATGCTGGAGCACCAACCTGAAGGGCTTGGTCGAACAAATTGATCCCGATGCTTATTTTTTAAGTCTGACACCTATACTACCTGTCTTTTTTGACAAACCGCAAAGTTATAGGGACATCATCATCATCGTTTAACGTCCGCTTTCCATGCTAGCATGGGTTGGATGATTTGACTGAGGACTGGTGAACCAGATGGCTACACCAGGCTCCAATCTGATTTGGCAGAGTTTCTACAGCTGGAAGCCCTTCCTAACGCCAACCACTCCGAAAGAGTAGTGGGTGCTTTTACGTGCCACCGGCATGAGGGCCAGTCAGGCGGTACTGGCAACGGCCACGCTCAAAATGGTGTATTTTATGTGCCACATAATCAGAAAGACACACAACAGGCATCCATACAGTTTCTATTTACCAAATTCACTTATAAGGCATTGGTTAGACTGAGGTTGTAGAAGACACTTGCCCAAGGTATCATGCAGTAGAATTAACTCGAAAGATATTTAAGCATTTTGGTGTGTAGAAGAGAGAAAACATGTACTTTATATTTGTGGAAGAGTTTATTCATTTATTTATAACTAAGTCTTCGCTCCATTCCTAAATCAAATATTAACGAAAAGACCTGCTATGAAGATAGAGTGAAGCCTTAGTTTTATATCTATAGAAATTTCACACATGCAACTATCGGTGGTGGTGGTATCATCATCATCATCATTTAACATCTATTTTCCATGCTGGCATGGGTTGGACAGTTTGACAGGAGCTAGCAAGTCAGAAAGCTGCTCTGGCTCCAGTTGTCTACTTTGGAATGGTTTCTATGGCTGAATGCCTTTCCTAATACCAACTAGTTTACAGACTGTACAGGGTGCTTTTCATGTGGGACCAGCATGGGAGTTTTTTTACATGGCACCAGTACGGGTGCTTAATATGTGGTGCTAGTAAAGGTACGATGATGAGAGCACAGATGTGTTTTACATGGCGTGAGCACAGGTGCTTTTTATGTGGTCTGAGCACATAAATAAATAATTAGAAAAAAGAGAAAAAGAAAAACCATAACCAAATAATCAATAAAACTGCATAAAGAAGGCAGCCTAGTTTATAAAATATATATTATCAACATCATTATTTTGTGTGTGTTCTTCATGCAGGAATGGATTGGAGGAGTCAGTTATACAGAATTAGTGCCAATCACTTCAATCATTCATTTCTCTTCTGTGAGTACCAACATCTTGAGATCTGACCACATTAGTTTTGGCATCATCTTCTGCCAATACACTAGCACTGACAGCACATGACACTTCTTTGTTTATCTCTTTCCTGGCTACATTTCCAACTGATCACACAGTCTTCCACTAGATTTTGGATGAGCCAACAAGGGAGCCTCCACATAGTTACTCAACCTGCTAGAAATAGCAGCTTCCTTTAATACAAATTCTATTCTTATAGAAAAAGAGGGACATATTTAAGATAATGTAGACCTAGATATTCCCAAAAACATAGGATAATCACATGTTGATTTGGTGTCAAAAACTAACATCATTTTAACATCCAGTTTGGTTGTATGGATGAAGCAAAACTTGTTGCGGTAAATATTTTTATGGTCAGATGCTATTTCTGTTACCAATGCCCACCTTTTCCCATGCAAAGTAATAGATATTTCCCCTAGCCCTTTGAACAGCAAATAGCTCAATTGCAGGAAAATGCTTTCAAAGAGAAAACTTTTGTCTATCATTTGGACACATGTGACAAGACACATCGTTTATATACATTCTATTAGGTTGTCCAGAAAGTTCTGAGCGTTTTTAAGTTAAATCATTTAACACTTCTTTGAACACAGTTAAAACTTTGGCATTGCATGAAGTAATAGTGCATCTCTTCTTTCTTCCTGACTAAAAATAGATTTATCTTTCATTCCAGTTAATCTTTATTGATATTTGAAATGGATAACCAAAAATTTCATATTCGCGTTGTAATGCTATTCTTTTTTAAAAAAGGAGAAAATGCTACAAGGACTTGTAAAAAAAGCATTTGTGAAGTTTATGGTGATGATGCTGGAGGTGAACCAACTGTTTGAAGGTGGCATGGAAAATTTAAAGCTTGGAAGATGACAGTTGCAGTGGAAGACCTTCAAAATTGGGTGAAGATGTTTTGAAGGCAAAAATCAAAGTAAACTTAAATATCACGACTAGAGAACTTGCAGGGGAGTTGGAACTTTCTAAAAGTATGGTTCATGAACACCTAGTGAAGCTAAGATCCATTTCTTGCTATAATGTATGGGTCCCTCAGAAACTCTCAGAAAAGAACTGCTTGGACCAGTATTCCATTTGTGATATGCTTTTGAAACAGAATGTAAGCAAGCCTTTTTTGAAACAACTTGTGACTGGAGATGAAAAATGGATTGTGTACGAAAACATAGTGCAAAAGAGATCCTGGAGTTTGCGTAAGGATCCCCAAAAACAGCGACCAATGACAAATATCCATGCCAAAAAAAACTACGCCATGTGTTTGGTGGCATCATAAAGGCATAATTTAATATGAGCTTCTCCCACAAACTTTTATTTCTGATGTGTACTGTTGTCAGCTGCTGGACAATTGAGGCTGGATATTGCCAACAGGAAAGGAATAGTGTTCCAACAAGACAATGCCCGACCACACGTGTCTTTGGCTACTCGAACAAAGTTACATTAACTTGGCTGGGATCTCTTACTCCATCCACCATATTCTCCTGATATTGCGCTATCTGACTACCACTTGCTTTTGTCTTTACAGAACTCATGGCAAGGAAAAACATTAAACGATTTAGATGGAGTCAAAATGCATCTAAACTTTATTTCTTCAAAACCAGTCAAATTTTACGCTGAAGGAATATTTAGATTGCCTGGTAGATGGGCAAAAGTCACTAATAATAATGGAAATTATTTCATTGAATAAAATTTATTGGAAGGTCAATTATTCATATCCCTTTTTGCATATTAAAAAATGCTCAGAACTTTCCAGACAACCTAATATATACATGCAATGTTAAATCTCTGAACGAAGTATTAACAGTAACTGCACGACAACCTGAAGTATATTTGCCACTTAAATGCAGCTGGAGATGTTCTCCTGGGGGTAAAAGCAACAGTAACATTCACCCTTAGGGTTTAGCCGCATTTAAGTGACAAATATACTAATATATACATTATATATATATATATATATATATATATAAATGCACTCTCTCCCTTTCTTTGAAGGAAATTTTGGTGATATTTCAAGCTGGTTCACTAACTACAATCTCTTAATTTAAAGGCTATAAAGCTTACTGAGTTTTTTTTTTTCCACCCTTCCTTAGTCTCATATCACTATAGCAACTATGTGTTTACCATAGCTACCCAAATTAGATCACCTAGGTAGCAGAAGCTTATCAACTGTATCTGATGAGTCATCTGAGCAGTTCAAGAACATTATTTTATGGATGTTCCAACAGTTAATTGCTTCTGTGTATCTGACTTGTCAAGAACCATAGTTTTCTTGATCACTCTGACAATATACGTGTATGCATATAAATATAATATAATTAACACAAACAAACAATTCAAATAAGCAACAGGTTCTCTGATAGTTTCAACAATGTGCATTCACCTGTGTAATCAACTGAACCGTTTATTTATTAACATTAAGTGTCTTAGTATTTCACAGACACATGTAGTCTTAACAGGCTGAATCAAGTGAGAAACAATATGTAACAAAGGTGGATCTTTAAAATAATGGTTCACTTATTCATCTGTAAAAGCGAGTCCAGATCTTCCTCATCATCGTCATTATTTAAGCGTCCACTTTTCTATGCTCATATGGGTCAGGCAGAATTTGCTGAGGATGATTTCCTATAGCTGGATGTGCTTTTTTTGTATCTCTAAGAGATTTTGACTATTATTTCTAGAAATATAGGTGTTACCCTGCATGCTCAGTTACAATTAGTGACTAATGAATTTTTCCTTTTTGGTTTTATATTGTATATAGCCGCCTTCATTATATTATAATTCTCACATTACCATTTTGCTGAATCAGCCATTGATTCATATGGTAAATACTATATACTGACAGCCAGATTTAGCCAACCCGTTCAGCGATGGAGTAGTCACCACTGCTGAGCTTTAATTTTAAATAAAACTGTTAGTGTGTAGACATGTGCTTTTTGCAGCTTTAAGGGTTTGGTTTTTGACTCTTATTTCTAGCAATGTAGGTGCTACCCTAAACCCTCAGTCACAATTAGTGACAATGGTATATATAT
>NC_068992.1:8986273-8991273 GCF_001194135.2 Octopus bimaculoides
ATATATATATATATATATATATATAATCACTGTATCAATCAAACTATTGGATGTAGTTGTACACTGCTGGTTTCAACATGCTTTGTTACAGCCTTCAAATGAGACCACTTTGTTGGTTAGGCAGGCAGGCCTACACATGCCCTGAACAGGACGCCAGTCCATCACAGGGTTACCCATTTACAATGGGCTACTTTCAGTTTCTGTCTACCAAATCCACTAACATGGCCTTCATATAATAGAAGACACTTGCTGAAGGTGCCATGCAGTGGGATTCAAAACTATGTAGTTAAGAAGCAATCATCTTACCACACACCCATGTCTTTGTCTATATATATCACTCACTCAACTCTGGTCCAGCAGAACAATTAGCAAAGGCTTTCCATTTATGATCATCCCATCTGCTTTTATTCCTCCTCCCAGTTAGAGTATATAAGGACCACATTATCTAATTGTGTTCTTCTTTTAAAAGACCATAAGGCATAATTTAAGGGTAGATTAAGCAGCTTTTTCTAGCTGTTTCAAAAGCCATTGGCAAAAACAAAAGGTGATACCCTCAGCAAACCTGTACTCTTCATATATTCTAATAGAAGTTCTGATGAGATGGGCCCATATCTGATGAGATGGGCCTGTCCTATGCACCCATGAAACTAAGTCATATGGAACTGTGTCAAACCGTTATTAATATATATATTTCACTCTTTGGTATTCTCATTTAAAAAAAATTTTATTTTCTCCAGCTTATCTACACTGAAATCTTTGGATTTGCACATGCGTGTGTACAAATATGCACACAGGGGCTGTCATGAGTTGAATTAAGTTGAATTGTAATAGTTAATGAAATTTCCTTTAAAGTAAACCTATACAAATAAAATTTATCTACACGTATTTTCAATTTAGAAATATGAGTTAAGTACATTACAACACTTGAGAACATGTGTGGTTTGTGATACAGAAATATCTTACTTCAATATCTAACTTAAATCTAAGGATGATGGAGAGAAGTACAGAAGTCATCTGCCAACTCAGAGAATAATTGATATATTATTTAGCAAGCGAGGAAAGTGTACCAGTTCAGTTAATGATGCATCTTGTTCTGGTTGCCCAACATCAGTAAGAACAGAAGAGAATGTTCAGCTAGCCAGCAACATTATGAACAACATTCTTGGAGATCTTTTCTGCATGGTTTATCTATGACCAGCAGCCAAACATGAGTGAAACACTTTCTGAATATATATACCTACATATGTATGTATATCCATACATCTGGAGAGAGAGAAAGAAAGAAAGAGAAGTGGTGGGGGGAGTAATTTGAGAGTTTGTAAAAGTTTGGAGAAAAGAGAAATCTGCTGTTACGGGACTGATGTTTCATCTGAAGGAGAAAAACTACTTTTAAAACCCATGAGCTTCATTCTACAATTTTTTGGCCAACATACACTACTAGTTTCTTCAAGCTGTTTTTTTTATATTTTTACCATGATTGTGTGTGTGTGTGTGTGTGTGTGTGTGTGTGTGTGTGTGTGTGTTTATACAATTAAAAATTGAGATTTCCACAATCCAGTTGAAAAGCAATGATATAACACTTGCAGTAATGGCATAAAAGCTTAGCTTGCAAATATTATTTTTACTTTATATATCAAGTATTTTTTCTTCATTTCTCTCTTTATTGAGATAAATACATGTGTTCTGAAAATATCATTCGAATATATCAATGTTTCATGTTTCTAATGATATTACAAATTATTGCATTTAGTTTTTCCACTTAAGTTTTTTTTTGTTATGTACTTTTTAATGTAGGAGAACTTACTGTAGATTCTATATAAATCCCAGTGCAGGAAGAGAAGATACACTGTACAGTCTAGCTCTGAGATACTAACTAATATTTGTCTCCGAGATGTGTCCTATTTCATTACATATTCTATATAAAAAGACCTTTATATCATTTGTGCTAGATGTAATTTCCTGGAATTCCATTTATGGAAGAATCTATCTTATACCATTATCACAGAACTGAACAAATTACTTTCTTCAATGTCTGCAATCAAATAGTTTTTCACTTCATTAGTAGCTACTGGTATTACACAACAATTTCTGTAGAGTTTTCTAGAAAGATCCTTTCTCTTGTCCTATAAATTCTATCATGTGGTTTAAATAGATTTTTAATAACTTCCTAAGTTGAAGGAGTAATTACATCTTAAACAATCATTCAAGTAACAGTTAATGTTTGAGATAAAGTTGTTAATATAATTATCATTTTCGAAACTATCAACCTCATGTTCAGAGTATATATTTACAATGTTTAATTTACAATATTTCAGTTGGTTTGATCTCTAGTCATAATCTAATCATAATCAGGTGTTTTCTGACTGGATTTGAAATAAGAGTTATTTAATAAGATTGCAATTTACTATATGATTAATCTCATAGAATGTGTATTCACTACATCTTGACTGATTCAATTTTATGTTTATGAGTAGGGTTTCCTATTCTTGGATAAGTACACAGTCCCTGATGGAATTTCAACCAAAAAGTCCTTATCCACTAAGTTACAGATTGTTATGTAAGTGCACAACCATTCTTAGTTTAGAGATAAAAGTTCCTAGTTTGAATCTAGAATGCACATATTCAAGAGTAAAGACACTTGGTGACAATCGGAGATAGAACTATTCAATAGGAAATAGAACTGAATATTATTATAAATATCCTTTTTACTATAGGCACGAGGTTTGAAATTTGAAGAAGTGGGATAGTTGATTACATCAGCCCCAGTACTCAACTGGTACTTATTTCATCAACCTCAAAAGGATGAAAGGCAAAGTCAATAAACAGTGAAACCTGGGCATCTGCTGTGTATTCCATTAATTGTTTTTAGCACCCAAGTCAGCCCTGATTGACTCATGATCAAAGCTATTTCAATGATGATAAGATAGAGGACCAGTTTGTCTCCGTAATATGCTTTTGTCAATCTAGAAGTTACATGTAATCCTGCCACCCTTATTACTATAGGACAAGCATTTTGGTTTCTCAAAGCAGTGACTGTCTGCCTGTCTCTGAATGTATGTATAACGTTGCCAGCAAAGAGGAGTGAAAGGCACAGGTGATAATGACAGTGTCGTGTGTGTATAATCAGAAGTGTATGTGTGTGTGTGCATGTACATGCATGTGCATGTGTTTATACATGTCATGGTCATCATCACCGTTTTTAATGTCCACTTTTCCATGTTCACATGGATCAAAAGCAGTTTGTTGAGGCAGATTTTCAAATGGTCAGATACCCTCCTCTCACCCCTCCCCCATCTGTTTCCATGTAAGGTAATATTTCTTCGTGACCAGACGTATTTGCACACAATACTAGAAGTGAAGATCACAACTTGCATGATTGTGACTCACTTTACAACTATCATGTTATGTCAAGGAGCGCATGCGTACACACGTGTACACATGTGCACATATACAACAGGCTTCTTTCAGTTCCCATCTACCAAATCCACTTACAAGGCTTTTGTCAACTTGGAGCAATAGTTGAAAACATTTGCTTAACGTGCCATGCAGTGAGATTGAACCCAGAATTATGTGGTTAGGAAAGAAACTTCTTACCATATAGCACACATACACACAAATATCATTTAAACATCCAGACAAATTTTTGGAGAAGGTTTTTGGAAGGATGAAAGGCAATGCCAACCTTGGAAGATACTGAACATAGAATGTAAAGTGATGCCACTAAATACCACAAGGCACTGCCCAATGTTGTCCCAATTCTGATAGCACATTGACCTCCATGCATAACAGCCATGCAACACAGGAAGATTGCAGAAACTTAAATTAAGTGGAAAAATCATGCCCACATTACATAACTAATGTGTGAAACTTTACCAGATAAGAATTCATAAAAGTTATAGCTTCCTGCAAGACTATTGGCATCTGTTAGTCTTGTAGTATTTTTAACAACAGATGGCACCAGACAAGACCAGTGTTTGAGGTGCATTAAAACCTGGAAGGTGAAGACACACAATTGAATATGGAAGTGCTGTATTTGATTGTATAAAAGACACACAGGCCTCCAATAAATATACTCCTATTTCAGTAGTGCATATTTAGAAAGAAATGTTTAAGTATTAAAGCTTACGGGAGACCCAGCTTCAAATAAAGGACCCAGGTTGATTTCTTGGTATGATATTTTGAAAAAAAAGAAGTGCATCTCATATGGCATCAATTTATGGCAAATCTTGAGTGCTGAGCAATAAGACATTTTGGGATAAATTGGAGAATAGTTTTAATAGCTGGTGCTATACATTGTACACTGTGTAAATTTGAAACACTTGAAAATGTAGAGCAGCCATTCTTTGAACAACATCATGTTAAAAATCACAACTTTAACAAATTTTAGAAATTTATCCATTATGGTTTTACAATACAAAAAAAAAAAAAAAAAAAAAAAAAAGGCCAAAATAAAGCAAAAAAAAAACAATAGTCTTTGCACAAAAACAGGATAAATGCTAACATCAAAAGAAAAAAAATCCACTATGGTTTTTAACATATAACAATGGTAGGCAGAGAAACTGTTTCACATTTATGTAATATTTGAGTGTGCATCAGAGTGAGTGGATGGGTGGGTGGCTTTGCTGCTGCCACTGGCACCACCACCACCATCATCATCATCATCATCATCGTCGTCTTAGCTTTGTTATTAAAAAGTCATTTTAATCTTTGGTTAACTTCACATGCAACAACCAACATTATTCATTTAATTCTTTATACAAGACTACATATTTATACAAAACACACACATACATGAACATATGTATTTATGCACATATATGAGTGTATGTTAATGGTTAAGATTTAATTATAAATGATATGAATGACATTATAAGAACTAATTCTAGTACAAAAATGGAACAAGTTGTCCAATGGGAATTGAACCTTATATCTGTTTTATTCCAAGCAACTACATTATCAATTACATCAAAGATTGCCTAGCCATCTCTTACTGTTGTAGA
>NC_068992.1:8993773-8996515 GCF_001194135.2 Octopus bimaculoides
ACTACTTCGATTTTAGGAACATGATGAAATTAAGTAAATCTCAGCATTCTGTAAATGAGTGTAGAAAGTGAATAAATAGACAAATTACTGAGTCACAGTTTCAAAATCTAAACTGCCACCACCATCAACAATCAAAGGTGGAGAAATTAGTCTCAAATATATATGAAAATGCAAATGTTAATTTTATCGAGATGTATTAAGAAGAGAAAAATGGCAACTATTATTTGCATGATTTTCATATTTTATCTCTTAATTTAATAAGGTAAGTGTATAGCAAATGATATATCTTTTATCTTTCACTTGTTTCAGTCATTAGACTGCAGCCATGCTGGAGCACTGCCTTGAAGGAATTTAGTTGAATGAATCAACTCCAGTATTTATTTTATTGTTAAGTCTGGTACTTATTCTATCAGTCACTTTTTTCTGGACTGCTAAGTTACAAGGATGTGAACACACCCCACACCGATTGTCAAGTGGTTGTGAGGGACAAACACAGACACAAATACACAAAACACACACACGCGCATGTGTGTGTATATGTGTGTGTGTGTATCTATATATATATATATATATATATATATATATATATATATATATATATATATATATATATATATATATATATATATATATATATATATATATGTATATATATATATGTATATGTATATATATGTATATGTATATATATGTATATGTATATATATGTATATGTATATATATGTATATATATATATATATGTATATATATATATATGTATATATATATATGTATATATATATATATATATATACACACACAATAGATATATTTCAGGAAGGAGATCTTACATTTTCTCCCCCTGAAGATAGAGGCTCATCTCATCCTATGATGGAATCAATCTGCAAATAATATTTTGAACCACTGAGTTCCCCAAAACAGCTGCTGCATTTGTAAAATTTTTCTTCAACCTCTTTAATTCCCTATATTATTTGTATAAGCTGGGCCTTTTTGTATGTATACATATATACATTTTTTTGTATTTCGTGTATTTAATATACTTTGTATATTGATTTAATTTGCTTATCCCTACATTTACTTATACACACACACATAAGCACAAGTGTGACTGTGTGACTAAGAAGCTTGCTTCCCACCCATGTGGTCTTAGGTTCAGTCCTACAGAAATATACTTCAGGCAAGTCCAGGGACAAAGACAAGTAAAAATAAAAAAGTCAATTAAAAGAAAATTTTCTACCAATACAGTTTAAGGGAGCCTTTATGTGATCTCTGTGGCTGCTAGAAATAGTACCTAAATTTTCTTCTCTTCACACCTTCATACCGTCTTAATTAAAAACAGGGCACATCATATAATGCAATCCTAGGATACACAATACTTTCTAGCAATGCATTTTAGCCAAGTGCTGAAAACAAAGGTCACTGAAGCGTTTGTGCTTGAGTGAGTTGATACAGAAGAAGGAGTTATACAAGCTTCATAAATAAATTGCAAAATATAAACCAGCACAACAAGCAAATATAAAACAAATACAATTATCAAATTAATTTTTATATTTGAACATTATCGTTTACTTGTTTCCTTCATCAAACTGCGGCCATGCTGGGGCACAGTCATGAAGGGTTGAGGGAAACATATCGACCCCAGTACTCAGTACTTTTTTCCCCCTAAGTCTGGTACTTATTCTATAGGTCTCTTTTTGATAAGCCACTAAGTTACAAGGATGTAAACAAACCAACACTAGTTGTCAAGCAGTGTTGAAAAACAAAAACAAACACACATACAGTATATGTGTGTGTGTGTGTGTGTGTATGTGTGTTGACATGTATATATGACGGGTTTCTTTCAGTTTACGTCTTCCGAATCTAGGTTAGCCCAGGACGAGGGTGTAGATACTTGCCCAAGGTGCAACTGAAACTGAAACCATGTGATTGGAATGTAAACTTCTTACCACAAAGCCATACATTTGATTTCTTTTAAATTTGTTACTGAACTTATTAAGCATTAAATCAACTCAACATTTAATTATTCATTGAAGAAGAAACACAATCAAGCAATCCAGAAGTCACAAACCCATTAATAGTCTTAGAACATTTTATTATTATTTTTTTTTTAGATGACGAAGAGCTTAAGGGTTTAAGCCAACACTATTAAATTAATATATTTTTAACGATAGTATTTCAAATGAATCGCAAACTAATATTTTTGATGTGTGCTCAGAGATCAAAATGGAGTTCTGAAATAGAATTCCCAAAATAAACATATTCTTAAATGGAAGTTGCAGATTCACTTCTGCAATACAGAATTTTAAAAAAGCCTGAGTTATTTAAATTTATACCTAGGCACAAGCATGGATGTGCGGTAAGAAGCTTGCTTTGCAACCAGATGGTCTTGGGTTCAGTCCCACAGCATGGCACCTAGAGCAAGTGACTTCTATTATAGCCCTGTGAGTGAATTTGGTAGACAGAAACTGAAAGAAGCCTATTGTGTACATAATATATATATATATATATATATACATAGGAAAATGAAAAATAATAATAAGGCAGAATGCTAAACTGGAAGCATATTTTAATAAAGATTTCTAACCGGCTTTCATTGCATAGCAAATTTTCAAGAAGAGGGAGAATGAAAATGTTTTTTACAAAGAAGTACAAAATGAAGAAAATAATATATAAAAAAATAAATATACCAATACATTATATTGTCTTTGAGCTTTTAAAGTTCAATGGTAATTCATGTATAT
>NC_068992.1:8997123-9008014 GCF_001194135.2 Octopus bimaculoides
TATATATATATATACATACATACACACACAAGCTTCTTTCAGTTTCTGTTGCACACGCACACACACACACATATATTGACACTATTAAAAATAAGGATTACTCCAAAGTGGCAATAACTTTACCTTTAATTCTATAATTATACACTGCCTTTTAAGACCAACACGTTTCAATTACACCAATTAGTAATGATTGAAATTGCAATCCTACTATAAAACAGAGCAGTCTCTTCAGAGTCTTAACTTGATATCCCTCAGTATGACCATTTAATGTTGTATAATTGAGAGTTGTCCGCTAAGCCAGGCGTGAACAATTTTTATTTCTTATTAGATAATCATTTTCAGTCCATCATTTCAAAACCTCGTATAGTTTAAATGATAATTATTCATTTATACTTCGCAAATGTGAATTTCCTCATGTGCAAACATCTCAATGCTTGCTCCTGTCTAGAATTTATTACATTACTCTTGGATGTGAAAATCCTGTAAAATTCTTCTAAACATAGGTCCCATCTATTAGTTACAGGTCTGTATGGTTTTGCAGTACAAATTAACTCCCATTTAATCGTAAAGTCCCTATTACTGTCCTTACAAGACCAGATTAATTTGCGAAGACTCATTTGGAACCTTTTATTCTTGTCTTTAAAAGAACTCAAACGATGTGCCAATCTCCTCTTGAAAATTAATGATGTCCCACCGATGTAAACGGATTCCTTACCCTCAGGTGTAACTATACATCTATATGTTACATTTTTAGTTTTACACTTATTTTCCACATAACAGGATTCCTGTTTAGAACAATTGCAAAGATAACTTTTTATATTTCTCTCAGATTTAGTTTCAATGTAATTGCTCATTGTAGAATTAAATTCATTTCTACTAAGTTCCTTATTACTATTTACTCCTTTGGATAACGTTATCTTTGTTCTATTCCAAGCTGAACTTTTATTCGATTTGACATTATTTATGCTAAATTGGATTTTTTCCCTTTCCACGACATTTAATTTCTTAGCATTCCCTACTATTTGAGTTTCTTTATTCCATTTAATGTTATTATGCTTTGAATTTATTACGCTATTCTGATTGTAATCGCTTTTTTGAAATTTCGATATCATTTTAACATTATGTGCTGCTATAATTTGTGCAAAATTACGGCTAAAACAATAACCCAATCTAATCTTATGTCAATTAAAAATTTTGCAATATTTGTGGTTTCTTGGAAAATATCTTTGAATTTCTATATTAAACAATTTTGAAAAATTGTAATTGACCTGTTTACCAAATGGAACAATAAACCATATAGTATTCTTCAAGTTAAGATCATAATTTTGATGTTTATACCTGTTTTTTTTCAAAGGAGTAAGTATTCTCTGATTTCGATCCATTTTAAAGTTAGTGTTCATTTTACTTCTATTTTTATCTTTAAATCTTTTAGTTGATTTTATATTAAAAGAGTTTGAGATTTTATTACAGATTTTAATACTACGTCCACATTTCCATTAGCAGCATGAGAATTTTTAACCTGGTTATCAACAATCTTACAATTTTTCCTTTTGTTGTAAATATAATTGTTCATTTGTTTATTTTCACAATTAAAAATCACCTTCTCTTGTTATTTTATCAACGAGAACATTTGATTTTAAATCTTCATTACTACATTCGTTATAAGTAGATTTTTTCATAATATTAGATTTTAGGTCGGCAATATTAAAACTACTATTTAAATCTGATATGCTATTTAACGAATTTTATCATGCCAGGTATTAGTAGTCTTCATTAAGTTTGAAAATATTCTCATTGACTGATAATTTACTTATTCTAGGCAAAATGTTCTTTATTAGTGAGTTTGTTAATAATAATCCTTTCTACTATAGGCACAAGGTCTGGATTTTTGTGGGGAGGGGCACAATCGATCACATCAATCCCAGTACTTGACTGGTACTTAATTTATTGACTCCGAAAGGATGAAAGGCAGAGTTGACCATGGCAGAATTTGAACTCACAACATAGTGACAGACGAAATAACACTAAACATTTCACCCGGTGTGCTAACGATTCTGCCAGCTCACTGCCTTCGATAATAATAATAATAATATTGTGGTAGTAGGCCTAAATAACAAAGATAATGATGTTGATTTCAGCTTGGTTTTTCAGCTAACTCAATAGCAAGGTTTCAATACAAAACGAAGAAACTGAATGATTCACAACAGTCATGTCCATTTTCAAAAGAGAAAGACAAATCAATGATGCCTCCATTTCTCTTACATAGGAAACCTTATCAAACTTAATTTACAATCTTCTATCTCATGTTACCATACACAATGCATATGAAATGCTTCATTTTGTGCCTGTAAATATATATACATATGTTTACAATGAGAAGTATGCTATGCCAATATGAGGGACGCCCAACTTTAGTTATTGCTACTGAAAGCAATACTGTATTCTCAATATGTCACAAAATCATTATAAAATATCAATGCCTTTGTTTATTTTTTTTTAAGTAACACCATATGTTTTTAACATCATATATCTATCTATCTATATATATATATATATATATATATATATCTGGGAACAAGTGACTAAGAAATTTAGAATAGTTAGAATATTACAGCCCAGTTCCTGATAATGCACTCTCTGGAAAATGAGCTCCTGACCCAAATAACCATTAGAGCAAATTTAAAACGTCTTTCATATAATATGCACATGTGTGTGTGTGCGTGTGTGTGTGTGTGTGTGTGTGATGGAAAATCAGCCTCAATAAACTCAGTCTGACCCAAACAAGCATGGAAAAACACATTAAAACAATAATGATAGAGTAGACAGACAGACAATGTATGCATGTATCCATATCAATAAATAAACAAGATAGCCTGATCTATTCTATCTCAGTAGACAGTACAATATATGTACCTTCAGATAAAACCAGATAACTCCCCAAAAATACTAAACTGCACGTTTCATATTCAAACGGTCAGTTTTTTTTTTGGGGGGGGGGGTTCAGAAGACTGGAAACAATGGGCATTCGTTTGCAATTATCATGTGATGTCAAGACAAGAAGACACCAACTAACTCTCTCTCACAGATACATACAGAACAGGCTTCTTTCATTTTCCATATACCAAATCAACTTACAAGACTATAGTAGAAGACATTTACCCAACATGCCACACAGTGGGATTGAACCCATAACTATGTTATTGAGAGTAAGCTTCTCTACTACACAGCCACACCAAAACAAAATTCCACAAATCTAACATCCTGCACTGTTATCTCCTTCCAATGTATTTTCTCAAAATATCTTAGAAAAATTAATTCTGGATTTCACCCACACACTATGCATTCCTTTCCTCTAAATCCAGCTGTTTTCCAATATCTTATTAATTTACAACAGTGGATTGTAGATGGATTCAACTTTTGAATAGAGACCTTCCCACACGATCTTAACCCCACGAAAGGCATCCGCAAAAACTCTGACCCATGTCCAACATTATTTGTTCATTAAAAGAATATTCCATCACAGTTCACCAGTTACTCCAGCTAAGAATGAGAGCAGTGAAAAGAATGGCATACAAAATGGTTTAAATCGTGTTACCACAAAATAGACAGCCAGAGATAGCAAAGCTGTTAGTATCAATAAGGCTATACAAAGAATTCAGGAAATGTTGAAGCTAATATTTGCCAGATAGATCAATGTTCACTGATATGGATGGCATAACATGCAACTAACTAATAAATGGTTTGATTTATGCTTCGGTATCTTGATGCTGATGCATAGAAATGTTTCTCTTTAAATAGAAAGTATTTGGATGAATTTCAAAGAAAGACTGGCACAATATCGGAAACTTATAAAAAGGGTCAGAACCAATTTTTTTTTTTTTTTTTTAGTCAGAAGCACTGAGAAACTGCAACGAAGCTAAAGAGATATTTATTTTCAAAGTCAACTTGGCAAAAGAAAATAAAAGTATTTAGATAATGGACTTTATAACAATGAGCTTAATGAAATTATAGCCTAAGAAATATTTCAATAAAATCAAATATATTTATAGATTATGACTGCTAACATCAGAAATGTATATCATCATCATCATCCTTATTATTTGAATGTCAGTATTTTTATGCTAGCATTTGGACAAGTCTGTACTTCATTATGTCCGAGCAGCTTTCAGTCTTTTGGAATGCAGCATGACATTTCTTCATTCAGAACATATATCATCCATTTGCATTACATTCATAACAACGTAGGCATTTCTTCTGCACAGACTACAACTCATCTGCTGTATCAATCTGTTTGCACTTGACTTGTTTCGGTTAATACTGCATATCAACAACGCAATATTATACTTCAGATGCTGTAGATTCTTAACATCAACTGCTCATATGATACCACACTTTTTATTTGTGATTAGTTAGCAGATGTAATTTTTTAAGCTACTTCCATCCAATTTGAAACCTAGCCTCTACGTTGCCACCATCATCACCACTGTCATCAATACTGAATACTCAATACTGAAATGGGTTTGATAGCTCTGTATTACAGTATATCTGTGGAGGCGCAATGGCTCAGTGGTTAGGGCAGCAGACTCGCGGTCATAGGATCGCAGTTTCGATTCCCAGATTGGGCGTTGTGAGTGTTTATTGAGCGAAAACACCTAAAGCTCCACGAGGCTCCAGCAGGAGGTGGTGGCGAACCCTGCTGTACTCTTCCACCACAACTTTCTCTCACTTTTCTTCCTGTTTCTGTTGTGCCTGTAATTCAAAGGGCCAGCCTTGTCACACTGTGTCACGCTGAATATCCCCGAGAACTACGTTAAGGGTACACGTGTCTGTGGAGTGTTCAGCCACTTGCACTTTAATTTTACGAGCAGGCTGTTCCATTGATCAGATCAACTGGAACCCTCAACATTGTAAGAAACGGAGTGCCAACAACAACAACAACAACAACAACAACAGTATATCTATCTGTATCTCAGTTCTGTATAATTTCAAATGTGAAGTAAATGTTCAATGTCTTTCAACTGCCTTTATTACAGATACCTTATTTTTTATCCAACATACATTATTACTTCGCAATACCTTCTACTCTGAGACAACAAACTGGGAGGACCATTATTAGTATGTTGGACAAAATTCTTAACAGCATTATCAGTGAAAAAAAAAATAGTACACAATGGTCAGATCACAGATCTGCTTGATCAGAGATGACCGGAAGCAAACCTTACACGAGCATCAACATTTATCTCTCTGTATGAGTGTGTGTCACCATTCACAAATTATTAAGTCAGAAATGGGTTTTAGTCACTCCAACATCATCATATGGTGTTTTCAATGCTAGCACACGTTTCACTAAGATTCTTTTATTCTTTTACTTATTTCAATCATTTGACTGCAGCCATTGGCCCCAGGATTTATTCTTTGTAAGCCTAGTACTTATTCTATCAGTCTCTTTTGCTGAACTGCTAAGTTATGGAGACATAAACACACCAGCATTGGTTGTCAAGTGATGGTTGGGGGACGAACACAGACACACAAAGACACGCACAAGTATGTTTTATATTTCTTTGCACATATATTTACTGGAAGTCAAAAGTTTTACTGTTACTCTGAGAATTACACAGTAGTGAAGGGTAGGACAAGATAGCCAGTATTCATAATCTTAAAGAAAAAAAATACATGGAAATACAGAAAAAAAAAATACAAGAAATATTTGAATGTAATGCTGGGCTTTGATTAAATGCTGAAGTAATAATTTTTTTTAAATGTTATATTGGTTCTTTTAGCTCTGTGTAGATAAACATATATATATATATATATTAAAATAAGGAACGAAAAGGGTGTGGCCATAACAGTATCTCTTGTTGCACAAGAATTCAATAGTAAAACTAATATTAAACTTCATATACATATCACCACCACCACTATTATCATCAATTAAATATTTCTTGCTTCCATATTTCACTAAGAAATTATTCGAACAAATAATTCATTTTCATTTCATAGTGCACCCACCTTTCATAAACAATTACTTGGACAGCTCGAAATAAATCATGCAGACACCCGGATTAGAGATAGATTACATTGGCATTTAAAGCAGATTGCTCGTGGTAATTTCTCTGATCACTTTAGTTTCACTTTGTGATAATAAAACAAAAGAAATACCACTCGAAGCTATATATAGTAAGATACTTGCCTAAGATGTCATCTTAGCAGCATTATAGGCCACTGAGCAAATCAACGTCCTGGGCCCTATGGGTTTTTTTTTATTATTAACAGCATACGTAGATTGGAATTGGGCCCCTAGACCCCTACGTAAATCAATACACTGGGTCCTGTAGAATTTAGTTATTGACAACAAGCCCACAAGACAAAGACTACAACTGGACCTGTAGACCCATAAGGGCTCCCTGGAAACTGACCAGTATGGCCATGTCTACTACACTGTGCGCTACAATTGAAACCTAGAAGCATGTGGTTGTGAAGTGAGTTTCTTAACTACATAGTATGTGCCTGACAAAACTGACTAGAAAGATACTGATTTGAAAGAGAATAATAAAAAGACATGTTACATTCTGAATCAGTTTATTAAAGCAGTTAAAAGCTACTTAGTCTGTTCAAAAGATTCATCTCGAAATGCTAAGCTTATGAAATAGCATTGCTACATAATTTCTGACATGATATGTCAGCCTGATTTAGAACAGTTGAGATAGAAAAAATCTGCTGCGTGAATGCATGCATGCACATGTGTGTGTGTGTCTGGCATGTAGTTCAACTGTCCATACAAGAAATATGTGCAAAAATGATAACAAAAATAGTTGGGCTGACCTAATCTTGACCACAAACTGATAGGCATGGAGAATCACCTCAGAGAAGTCAATCTATCATCTAGCGACAACTCCCTGTTTTCCCCAAACTCTCTCCCCACCTCTCTCTCCCTTTCACACACAAACACACATATACATTAAAATATCAATTAAAAGCCAACTGGGTATCAATTTATGAGGTCATGCGACCTGCTAGAAATCACAACCTAATCAGTCTTGAATCACACACTAGTCTTAAATAAAAGAAAGACACGTTTGATATAATGTAGACCTGGAAACATTGTATCTGGAGGTGTGAACGTTGAAAAGTTCTCGTTTGTATACAGTACTGAATCAATTATCCAGCAAGTCTGAGACTGGAAATATCTGGATATCTGGATTTTCCAGTTTTCCGGGGACAGTCTAAATATATACTTAAAATATAAAATAAACTATGAAAAGTAAAGAGCTAAATTGCATTTAACATATTCAAATTAATACACTAATGATGTGAGGTCTACTCGATATTAATTAATCCACTAGGGCAAGTGAAATCATAGTTGTGGATGTGCCAGTGTCATGTAAATGGCACCCATGCATCATGGTCACTACCTGTGCCATGTAAATGGCACCCCTGAATCGTACATGTAGTCGCAACTGGGGCCATTTAAATGACACCCGTGCATTGTAGTCATGGTCATTGCTGGTGCCATGTAAATGGCACCTGGGAATCGTAGTTGTGGTCGTTGATGGTGCCATATAAATGGCTCCTGTGAATCAAGGTTATTGCCGGTGCCATGTAAACAGTACCTGTGAATCATAATCGTGATCGTTGCTGGTGTCGTGTAAATGGTGCCCATGCTGGTGGCACGTAAAAGCACCCGTTAGACTCTTGGAGTGGCTGACATTAGGAAGGGTATCCAGCTGTAGAAACCATGCCAAATCAGACTGGAAACTGGTGCAGCTCTCCAGCTCCAGTCAAACCATCTAAGTTGATGCCAGCATGGAGAGCACCCACTACACTCTCGGAGTGGTTGACGTTAGGAAGGGCATCCAGCTGTAGAAATTCTGCCAGATCAGATTGGAGCCTGGTGCAGCCATCTGGTTCGCCAGTCCTCAGTCAAATCGTCCAACCCATGCTAGCATGGAAAGCGGACGTTAAACGATGATGATGATGATATATATATACAAGCTTCTTTAAGTTCCATCTACCAAATCCACTCACAAGGCTTTGGTCGGCCTGAGGTTACAGTACAAGACACTTGCCTGAGGTGCCAAGCAGTGAGACTGAACTGGGAGCCATGTGGTTGAAAAGCAAGCTCCTTACCATACAACCACACTTATATGTATGTGTGTTTTGTGTGTGTGTGTGTGTGTGTGTGTGTGTGTGTGTGTGTGTGTGTGTATTATGATGATGATAATGGAAGTTCTTCATGTCTGAAGAACATGAGAGAGAGAGAGAAGCAAGCCCTTAAGTGTATGTGAGTGTGTGTGTGAGAGAGAGAGAGAGAGAGAGAGAGAGAGAGAGAGAGAGAGAGAAAGGACACAGAGATGGTGGGTGAAATGGCAGACAATACCAAGTGCAAAGTAATCAGGAACCAAAATAGAGGACAAAAGAAAAGAACATGAAGAAAAACCACAAGCAACAATTATCTAACACACATACGACTTATGTAAGACCAGAACCAAGCAGTAAACAACAGCAGCAGAACTGGTAGAAGACTTAAATCCATAAGATATATTCCAAAGATTATACATTAATAAAAATAATGACACGAGTCTCCTATGGTATTGTAGGGAGGAAAGGGGGGAGAAATTGAAGTAAGTCATCAAGTGTGTGATGGCCAAAGTAAAATCTTAATAGTTGTCACTGTTTCCCTTTTATCTTTTACATCTTTCAGCCATTCCACTGCAGCCATGTGCAGCAAATATATATATATATAAGTATATGAGGGGCTGCTGAAAAGTTCCTGGCTTTGGGTAAAAGAAAATACAGGAGGATCGGTTGATTATAATTTTATTGAACACATTCCCCCACCCCAGAATCACACATTTATTGCAGCAGTCCTTCAGTTTTTCTAAGCCCTGTAAGAGAATTCGGAAAGTTGGACCTCCAACCAGGCCTTTTGCGATGCCCTTAAAGCCAGGAACTTTTCAGAGAGGACAGAGTGTGGGTGTGAAAGACGACAAAGGAATAAATGTTTATCGTATGAACTTCATTAGCTTACAGCTGTTTCCACTATAAGAAGTGGTGGACTCATTGCTGTATGCCTGAGTAGCACCTTAGAGCTTCATCAGTGACTCATATGTATATGTATGACTATTTTTTCAATGTGTACAAATAACACAAAAAAATAAATAGTTACAGGGTAGCAAAAATTCACGTAAGTGCCAAGGATATTACAGCCTACTTATAAAGGTAGAAAATCCAGGGTTAAGTGAAATGTTTTTGTATAACATGGATAAATTAAGAAACAGAGTCAAACATTTATTGGAAGTATAAATGATTTGAATAATACCTGCGTTTGACTCCATTTCTTAATTTATCTATATATAAATATATATATCAATCAATTTTTTTTCTCCGTGTTTTTCTCCTTGTCTCCGTATTCTTTCTGTTGAAGAGCGTAGCTCGAAACGTCAAAGACTTTCCGTATTCCCGAGCGTCATACTAATATATACTTTTGTTATTTACACCACCTGTCCTCGTCTGTTGTTATTTTTTGTATATTCTCCCATATATATATATATATATATATATACACATATATACACACACACACACATATGGCAAGCTTCTTTTAGTTTCTGTTTACCAAAACCACACATAGGGCTTTGGTTGGCTCAGGGCAGTAGTATAAGACACGCAGTGGGACTGAACCCAAGACCACATGGTTGGGAAGCAAGCATATTAATCACAGAGCCATACCTGCACCGCGCTGTTCTTTAAAAATCCCAAGCTGTTGCAATATCTCATCCTGTATTCTAATGACAAGGTTGGGATTTTTGGTACTATGCAGTGGCGCCTCATTCTGCTGTTTATGTAATTGATAATGTCAAAGTTTGGTGCAATTCTAGGATTTTCCAGATGTATATCCCCACATATCTTTCCTAACCCTAACCCACATATCTTTCCTACCTTCATTCTAGAGAGTAAAATTTTAACGTTTTCAGTCTCTCCCAGTAGCTGACATGTCTCATTGAAACAATATATACACACACACACACGTGTTTAAGTATGTATATATTTTAATCGGCAGAAGTTACAAAGTGATTCAAGTGCCAAGAGTTTCATTCATTGGGCAGTTACCATAAATGAAAAGTGCCAATGCATGAAACTTTCTTCTCTTGAGTCGCTGTGTGATTTCTGCCTAATATTTATAATCATGTTTTGAGTTCTGTTCCAATTTGTATTACCAAAAGCTGTATGTGTGTGTGTGTGTGTGTGTGCGCACGCGCATGCACATAGCCATATACACATGCAAACATTACTATTTATATAAATATATACATATGCAATAGCATGCATTAGCATATACATGTGTCTGCACGCGAGCACACACACACACACACACACACACACAAGCAGTTATCATAACGAAAACTAATTCAATAAATGCAGATTTCAAAAGCGAACACTTCTAAAGTTTCTCTCTTTGAGGCTGAAACAATTATCTAATTGCAATAGAAGGTGTCCAAATTTCTGAGAATTCAATGAAATAATTATATCAGCCATAGTAGAAATTAGTCAAACTAGAGCCCAGCTTATCAGAGGAAGGCATCATCAACACTGTGGTAGCATTCAGAGTTTAAAATCCTTTAGAAATTTAAGATACAGTCAATTACTTGCAGGCGATATGTGTTTCTGAAAGACAAATATTGATTGATGATATGTAAACGACAGAGATAAACAAGAATTCAAAGAAGAATGTCGACTGCTAAATATGTGTGTGTGTGTGTGTGTGTGTGTGCATATATAGTATACATGCACATCTGTATATAGATATAAATACATACATATAGACAAAACACATATATATATATACACACACATACTTTTATATATATATATATATATATATATATATATA
>NC_068992.1:9008313-9008877 GCF_001194135.2 Octopus bimaculoides
TATATATATATATATATATATATATATATATATATATACACATATATACAAACATACATATGTACATACCCATATACACAGACATTATGCAGAGACATATGCAAATACACACAAAAGTGCATGCATGCATGCAGATGCACATATGGATTCCCTATAAAAATGTCAAGTGCTGAAGACAGTGGGTAGGGAAAGGAGAAATACTGGTACCCCCAGACTGGTACTCCAGACTGAGGAGGTCTTCACCCACATAAAGTGTTGTTATCTGTTTGGTGGGATATGAGAGGTCTCGTCCACTTTGAACTTTTAAACCCAAACCAAATGATAACTAAAAAGATCTACTGTGAGCAGCTTGAGTGGCTTAAGTCAGCACCTACTTGGTTTGTTTATGTTGCCACAACTTAGTAGTTCATCAAAAGACATGATAGAGTAAATAACAGGCTTAAAAAATAAGTGCTATAGACAATTTGATCCGTTAAACATTTCAAGGTGATGCCCCAACATGGCCACAGTCCATTGACTGAAACAAGTGAAAGAAGATAAAAGTAAATAAAGATAAGTCGTGAG
>NC_068992.1:9009010-9019558 GCF_001194135.2 Octopus bimaculoides
TATATATAAACACACACACACACATATATATATGCATAAACATAGAATGTCTTTCAGCTTGTTGACAAAATACGACAGGTTGTGCAATAGCTTTGAGAAAATAAAAGATGACACAAACCCAGATCTGAAAAAAAAAAGGGATTCAACTGATGAATTCAAAAGAGGATGACTGGCAAGAGAAACAGGAAGAGGGGGCCTCGTGGGAAGAGAGAGGAGGAAAGAGTAACAAGTGAGTTGGGAGGACAAGATATATATATATATGCGGATGGATGGATGGATGGATGCATACATACATATAATCATGCAACTATAGAAAACAAGAATCTCTATACATCTTAAGATACACGTATCCCTGTTTCAAGAACTTAAGAAAATGGGTATAAGAACACTTAGAAACTACTCTAGCGTTAATGGAAGTTTCAATAACAGATACGTAAACAGATTGTTTCTCATGCATGGAGAACAGCCTTGACCTTAAATCTGTATTAATAATAACATCATAATATCACTGAAACATCATCTCTCCAGCAGACAGAGGAAAAAAAGAAAGAAAAAAGGTCAACAACTATCAGCTACAAGTTGGCGAGCGTGTAACAATAAGATAGTTATTGAACTTGAGGAGAAAATATGAAACAACAATTGAGACAGATTCGTCTGCAAGGACAGAGGAAAATCTTGTTCGTCTTTGCAACTGAAGAAATGGAACAGTTCATTGAGAAGGTGGTGCATGGATACTTCAAATAAAAATCTAAGACTACATACACTTCACACACACACAAAAAAAAAAACCTAGCAAGGAATACCAACACATTTTGGTAAGAAGCTTGCTTCCCAGTCACATAGATCCAGGTTCAGTCCCACAGAATGGCACCTTGTCTTTTACTATAGCCTTGGGCTGACCGAAGCCTTGTGAATGGATTTGGTAGACAGACACTGAAAGAAGCCTATCGTGTGTGTGTGTGTGCATGCTCGTTTTTGTGCTTGAGTTTGCCCCCTCTCCCATCACCTGTGTTTATGCCCTCACAACTTAGCATTTCAGTAAAAGAGACCAATAGAATAAGTATTAGGCTTGAAAAAAAAGTCCTGCACTCAATTTGTTCAATTAAAATCCTTCAAGGCAGTGCTCCATTATGGCTGTAGTCAAATGACAAATAAATAAATAAAAATATATACACACACACACGTCTAAATGTGTGCATATTGTTGTATGTATTGGTGGTCACTCTAAATGTATATATAGTGGTCACTGCGAATGTACATGAATACTTAATGGCATCATCAATACTAACTCTTTTTCTGACAACTGTCAACTAACTACAAGTGAGGTCTGTCAATGTTTGCCAAATCAATATTTTACTTTGTGGACAATGTCCACCAAGAGCCAGCGTAGTGCAGCAGATCTTCAGCTTCAGCATACAATGGCAGACATCGCATTTCCCCCTGATATCAATATCTGCTATGAAGGTGGAGTCTTCCACATCTTTCCCTCACTAACAATAACTGTTTCAAGTTTTGGCACACCAGTACTTTTGAGGAACGAAACTGGTGGATACCATTGCCTCCGGTACTTGACTGGTACTTTATTTTATCGACCCAGAAATATTTGAACTCAGAATGTAAAGAGCCAGAAAAAATGACGCTAAGCATTTTGTCTGATATGGTAATGAATCTGCCACCTTGCTTTACTGGATCCAATAAGTCCAAAGACAGCATCATGCTCTGGTGCCTGCTTTGGCACAGTTTGTACACACACATATATTAATGTCTTCCAAATTCACTCATAAAGCATTAGACAACCTGGAACTAGAGTAGAAAACACTTGCAGAAGGTGCTGCACACTAGGCCTGAATCCAAAAGTATATGGTTGCAATATGAACTTCTTAACTACAAAGCCGTGGCTACTCTATCCGACTTTTCCAGTTCATTTCAGGACATTCTTTCATCACTAATTTAACATTTTAACAATATTTGCTTGACCAGTGTGTGTTTTTTCTATTATGAAGATACCAGTATTTCCTTGGCATTGCCTGAAGAATTATAGCGTATATACATCATCATCATCATCATCGTTTAACGTCCGTCTTCCATGCTAGCATGGGTTGGACGATTTAACTGAGGACTGGTGAAACCAGATGGCTACATCAGGCTCCAATCTGATTTGGCAGAGTTTCTACAGCTGGATGCCCTTCTTAATGCCAACCACTCCGAGAGTGTAGTGGGTGCTTTTACGTGCCACTGGCACGAAGGCCAGTCAGGTGGTACTGGCAACGGTCATGCTCAAAATGGTGTTTTTTACGTGCCACCTGCACAGGAGCCAGTCCAGTGGCACTGGCAACGATCTCGCTCGAATGTCTTACACGTGCCACCGGCAAAAGTGCCAGGAAGGCGACACTGGGCACAGGTGCCATCACGATGCAATTTAAATTTTTTTTTAAATGTTCCAAAACCAGATGTCATCTTAACTCATTTTACTACTATATATCTGTTGAAATAACCCTCTTTATTTCAATTCATTTAGAAAATAATGAAGAATATAGACAAAATAACTTTTATCATGCTTTAAGCTGATGCTAGGAATATAAATTAATATGAAATTTTAATGAGTAATTTTAATTCAGATCACTTTCAAACAGAAAGTTTGTAGCATAAAACCGAGGATGGTTTCATAAAATCTTCTAATTTAGAATGTCACTGAACAATGAAAAAGACCATAAAATACTTGTATAGCTGCTATGGTACTTCAATGACATAGATTAGTTGCCATTTACAAGAGCTAATGGAAAGTTAATAGAAAGTTAACGATCAACAAGAGCTCCTTGGTGTGTTCAGTGTAAACTATCCTATCAGAATGCTTGTTCACAGGATACTCAAGAGAAAAATTCTCTGGGACTGACCAGTATATGTGAGTCTAGTCCTGACAAACCTTAGACATTTAAAGAAAGGGTTTCTTGGAAAGTTCAAGTTGTCATTTGATGAGGTAACTTGCTGTTTATTGTAATGCATTGCTTACATTACAACCAAAACAGTGTTGGTTAATGGTGTGCTTACTACATTTTCCAGCATACAAGTCAATGTAATATACAGTGTAAACAAGGCAGCAGGCTGGCAGAAACGTTAGCACACCGGGCGAAATGCTTAGCAGTATTTCATCTGTCTTTACATTCTGAGTTCAAATTCCACCAAGGTCGACTTTGCCTTTCGTCCTTTTGGGGATCGATAAATTAAGTACCAGTTGCATACTGGGATCAATCTAATCGACTGCCCCCCCCTCCCCAAAAATTTCAGGCCTTGTACCTAGAGTAGAAAAGAATATACAGTGTAAACATTAAAACATTGTACTATCTTTCTGAATCCTGCTACATTTTACATGGAATTTTTGATCCTCTGAAGTCAACCTGCATTATTCAGCTGCAAATTTTGGTATGAAAAACTTGATTTGCATGCCAGAAAATACAGTAACAGCATCATCCCACTGGTCATTGCAAAAGTAGTTAAAAGACGATTAGGTGTGAAGTGCCAGGCACCAATACCTCTGTAACTGTTGGGAAACTGTCCTTGTTGTCTAACAGAGACTTTTATAACCACCAGTAAACTTTATATAACTGGTGACAGAAACTGTGAAAGCCTGTCATATATGTGTGTTTGTGTGTGCACACACACACACATCTTTGTGGTCATCTCTACCACCATTTAGCAACCAGTGTTGGTTCATTTATGTCTCCATAATTTAGTGGTTTGGAAAAAAGAGACTAACAGAATAAGTACCAAACTTTAAAGAAATAAATACTGGTGTCAATTTGTTCCACCCCTTCAAGACAACTCTCTAGCATGAACATAATCCAATAACTGAAACAAGTAAAAAAAAAAAAAGAATTATACACAGAAATGAATAGATATAACTGTATGGCCAGAGATGTGTCTCTAAAGAAAAAAGATGAATGAAAATATACCTCTACTTCCAAGGAACTTAAAAATAATCACCTGATGGCAATTGGGACCAACACCAATGGGGAAGGGAGTTAATCGCAAGAATCTCTCCAAAACAGCTATGTCATTAAAGAAAAGACAGACTGATTGTCTGGAGACAAGAGGACAACAACTGACACGTTTCTACCTCAATAAACGTCAACATAACTAAACATATGTACAAAAGATATGTGCGTGTGTAAATGTACACATCACACACACAAATGGAGACAGATGTAACAAATACGAAACCGCAATAAGTGATTAACATGCCTTCCTCCATGTTGAAAATTTCCTTCCAAAATACGATGAGAAAAATACTAAATATTAATTAGAAAAACAGTCACCATATAAGTAATAGAATAGTAATGTATGTAACATTTTCTCAGGTCTAGTCACTGATCAACGGAACAGCCTGCTCGTGAAATTAACGTGCAAGTGGCTGAGCACTCCACAGACACGTGTACCCTTAACGTAGTTCTCGGTGATATTCAGCGTGACACAGTGAGACAAGGCTGACTCTTTGAATTACAGGCACAACAGGGTTTGCCACCAGCCCCTGCTGGAGCATCGTAGAGCTTTAGGTGTTTTCGCTCAATAAACACTCACAACGCCTGGTCTGGGAATCGAAACCGCGATCCTATGACCGCGAGTCCGCTGCCCTAATCACTGGGCCATTGCGCCTCCTATCTATGACTGACCTACGTGTTTATGTTCGCTAGAACTAAAAACAGCAGCCAAATGTTGCCCAATTTACACCGCACCGTTTTGACCACACACACACACACACTGGATAATGTAATAATTCTAGATACTCAATGTTTGAGGGTAGTTATGATGCCATATCTTTCACCATAGAATTTGCTCAGACAAGTTTCAAGCGGAGGCGAAACAACTAATTGATAAACACGTGTTAACATATTTTTGTAGCTGACACACACAGCTCATTGGTTGAATTGGGGAAGAAAAGTACAGACATACGTCGATAAATGGTTTGCGACGTAACACGAGAAACAATCAGAAAGGAAAAGTATTAAAAAAAAAAACTTAATAGCCTATATCTATTTGAATAAATGTTTTCAACATATTATCATGTATTTATCTTCTTTAAATGTTCCACTTCAGTGTTGGTTTTTAAGTGTTTTATTATTTCTATGCTTTTGAATGTTCGCCGAGACCGACGTATACTGAGATGAATTCGACTGATGTCGAGGATTACATTTTCTTTGGGAAAAAAAAAGAAAAAAAAAGGGAGGCGTAAAATCGAAAACAACATAACTAGAAACGACGTAAGTTGAGGTATGCCTGTACTTGGGCGCGTGTGTGTGTAGTCAGAATTGTGGTATCAGTAATTAGAGATCGATTCATTTTCGTACGTCAGTGAATAACAGCCATGAGTTTTTGTTTTAGTAGTTTTATAGAACAAGACGATGACGAGGAGGGGGAAGAGAGACAGAGAGAGAGAGAATATTTATTTATGATTTAGTTGTAGATTGAAAGATAAAGCAACTTTTCAAAAGAAATATAGTCGAATGACGTCAGACTGTTTCGATTGTCAGAGAAAAAGAAAAAAATTCTGAAAACTGGTTACCAAGCAGTTCCTGAACAATGTTCTGTCGTTAGACGAGATATGCACACGTTGACAACCCACTATTTGTTAATCAAGCTGCCCCGTTATTTATATATGATAGCCTATGATACTACGCATATTTGTATCAGTACACGTATGTGTGTATGGCTGTATGTACATATATATATATATATATATATATATATATATATATATATATGTGTGTGTGTAGTGCGCCTTTGAGTGGATGGATGGATGGATGTATGTGTGTGTGTGTGTGTGTGTATCTTTTGCTTCGGTCATTAGACTACGGCCTTGTAGAATTTTAGTCGAATGAATCGACCTCTATACTTTTTTTTTAAACCTAGTACTCATTCCATCGGATCCTTCTTGCCGAACAGCTAAGTTACAAGAAAATAAACATACCAACACCGGCTGTCAAGTGGTACTGCTGGACAAACACACACACACACCGAACTTCTTTCAGTTTCCGTCTACCAAATCAACTCACAAGACTTTAGTTGGTCTGAGGCAACAGAAGGTGATACCTGCTCAAGGTGCCATGTAGTGAGACTGAACCTGGAACCATGGGATTGAGAAACAAACTTCTTACCACACAGCCATGACCATCTTTTAGTCATTGGACTGTGGCCATACTGGGGCATCGCTTTGAAGGGTTTTTAGCCAAACGAATTTTTAAGCCAGGTACTTTAGCCAAACTGCCAAGTTACGAGGACATAAACAAACCAACACCGGTTGCCAAGTGGTGGTGGGGAAAGCACACATCTATCTGACAGGCTTCTTTCAGTTTCTGTCCACCAAATCCATTCACAAGGCAGGGGCTATAGTAGAAGACACTTACCCAAGAGGTCATGCAGTGTGATGGAACTGGAACCATGTGGTAAGGTAGTAAACTGCTCACCACACTGTCATCTTTGCATCTGTATACATCTTTATCTTTTACTTGTTTCAGTCATTAGACTGCAGCCATGCTGGAGCACCACTTTGAACAAATTGGCCCCAGTACTTATTTCTTTCTTTTAGCCTGAGACTGAGTCCCTTCTGCCGAACCACTAAGTTACAGGGACATAAACACACCATCACCAGTGGTTAAATGGTGGTGGACAAAGAGACACAAAGACACATACATATATGTGTGTGTGTGTATATATATATATATATATATATTGTACTTCAGGAAGGTCATTTTATTTATTATTATTATTATTACTATTATCATTATTTCATCCTCCCCCCCCAAAAAAAAAAAATAATAATAAATAAAATGACCATCCTGAAATTCAACAATATCTCTTTCAACACACAATTTCACATCAGGAATTTTTGCAAAACGAATTCATAAACATGTGTGTGTGTGTGTGTTTATGAATAAATGTAGAAATGTAGCTGTATGGTACAAAGTTTACTTCCCAACTACACATTTCTAGGTTCAGTCCCACTACTGCATGACACCTTCAGCAAGTATCTTTAACTATAGCCTACAGCCTTGTGAGTGGATTCAGTAGACAGAAACTGAAAGAATCCCATCATGTATGTGTGTGTGTTCATGTTTGCATTTGTACCCCCACCACTTGATAATCAGGGTTAGTTTCTTTAAATTTTCTAAACCTAGCAAATCAGCAAAAAGAGACTGATAGAATAAGTACCAGGCTTTGAAAAAATAAGTACTGGGGTTGATTTGTTCAACTAAACCGTTCAAGGTGATGCCCCAGTATGGGCACAGTCCAATGACTGAATCAAGTAAAAGATAAAAGATAGCCAAATGGATGTGTATGTGTGTGTGTGTGTGTGTGTGTGTGTGTGTGTGTGTGTGTGTATATATTTGGAGAGATAGATGTGTATGTGTGTGTGAATATATATAAATGTGTATGTATTTGCATGTATATAATACACATATGCATGTATATACACATATACCGATATTTACATAATATCTATGACCACCTTCAAGACTGTCAGTGAAATCCCTAGTTTGCACAGACCAGCAGAAAGAGGCATGACCTGAGCCTGTCAGTAAGCCATAGGCACCAAGTAAAGAGATCAGCTAAAATGGCAAACATCTGATACTGTTGTGTGAAGTGAACAATTTCAACACCTGTAGCACCTATTTTTCACCAACAATGGAACTGTCTATTCTGTAATTCATGCTTGTTGGAAGACTGCCTCAGAAAATATCTGATCTTGTCAAGGCGCCAAAGATGGATCAGATCACTACCTCGTAAAAGCTACATTGAAACTACAATTAAAGAGGCAGAGGTATGTCGCTATCATCCAACAATTTACTGTGAAGAAGTTTAAAGACACCACTACAACAGAACTATACCAGTGACAGCTGAAGAGGTATCGGCCACTGTAGCATCTCTACAGTGTTGAACAACAATGGGTAATGACATTGAACAAAAGAGCATCAAAGAAGTAACAATGAATAAATGAAGGGTCATGGAACTTAAGTGATCAATATAAGGCAGCAAAGAATAGAAAAGACAAACTGCTACTGAATACTATACATTAGACTGCCAGTAGAGCATCAAAATTAACAAGGAGGTCTGGAAAGAAAGCACAAGAAAAAGAAGATGCAGGTAGTAGGAATGCCACAATGTCACAGTACTTGCATTATCAGAGAGCTCATGGGCTTAGAAAAAGAAAAAATCAGTTGTGCACCAGCCAAAGATGAAACTGACAAAATCCTGTAAAAAGAAAAAGTGCCATATGGTTGGAATAATTTGGAACTACCAATTGTAACCCTGCAAGAACTGAAGCAATCACAAAAGAGGAAATAAAACTAGCATTGGGGAAATTAAAGAACTTCAACACTGCTGGATAAGACCAAATTTCGGCTTCTGAAGTATGGTGAAGAAACAGCAATAACATCACTAAAACACCTACACAACAGGTGATGGTAACAGCAACAAGTGTTGGTCGATTAAAGAAGAGAAGTCATTGCGGAGCTTCTGAAATGAGAAACCCGATAGACTTCAAAAGTTGATGACAAGTTTTCTGTATTGTATTAACGAACAGGATTTGACAGGGTTTTGATGCAACACTACTAAACGATCAAGATTTCACTCCAGCTACTCTTGCACTGAAGAAATATTCAAGCTGAAAAATATCATGGAACCCTGTGATCCTGTCGGTTTTGGGACTTTAAAAAGCCTTTGGACAGCATCCAATTAGCAATCACTCTGGAAAATTGTTCAAGGATATGGCTTCCTCCACACAGTGCCTTAACATCTTCTGAAATCTGTATGACAGTTCTAGTAGCTGTTTCATGACAGATACTGGCCATATTGAGAACTTTAGCATTATTGCCAGGAATGCATCCCATCATTCCTCGTCTTGCTAGCAGATGACTTCGAAATGAAGAAGGTAACCAACAGAACACTATGTTCAAAGAAAACAGAAAAGCTTTATGATCTGACCTTTGTTAATAATATTGCACAGCTACAAGAAACAAAAGCTGGATTGCAAGCACAAGTACTAAGTTCAAAAAACAAGCAAGAAAAATTGAGCTTAGAATTAGATGTGAAAAGACCAAGATGAAATAGATTTTGCCACAATTCAACCTTCCTTGTTCATAGGAAAACGGCAATTTCTCCTGAGCTGGAGAAAACCTGTGTCTACATAATACATATCTATCTAGATATGCATATATATAAAAATACTCACACATATGTCCCCATGTCATGAGTTTTATTAATTAAAAAGAATAGTGCAATCTTTCAAAACAAAATGGGTAAAACTTTTTGACAAATTCTTACCTTAAAGATTTTGCATTTTGTATTTAATAATTAATATACAACACTTTGATCTTAGGCAATAGATCTAGACCAATAACTCCTAAATGTTATAGTGCAAACTGCCAATGAAAATTAATGGGCTTCATTGATTTACTGTCATTAAACTTATCACTGAAAGGATGTTGAAGACAATCAATTATGTAAATACTTTTATTATTGAACATTTTTTCTGTTCTTTAAATATTTTCATTATTAAGTATTTGCTGTCTCTGAAACAAACACATTGTGACAGTAATGAAATAATGTGACACATCAGCAACTTTAGTAATATGTCCTTCACCTGTTACTTGTCATTGGACAGCAGCCATGATGGGCTCTGCCTTGAAGGGTTGTAGCCAAACCAATACTGGTTGTCAAGTGGTAGTGGACAAACACAAAGACACACATGCATATATATATATATATACATATATATATATAGATATAGATATATATATATATATATCTTACAACAGATTTCTTTCAGTTTTTGTATACCAAATCCACTTATCACAAGGTTTTAGTTAGCCTGGTGTTATAGTAGACAACACTTGCCCAAGGTGTTACACATAGGGACTGAACCTGGGATCCTGTGGTTGGGAAGCAAACTTCTTACCACACAGCAAGGCCAACACCTATATGTACAAGATTTTCTTCAAGGAGAGTTAATATGGCAGTAATTATTTAGTTGAACTGGTGGTGAGGTATTTGACAATATTTTAACCCATATTTTCTCCGTTTGTATTATCATTAATTACTTTTTAATTTAATACTGACATTCAATAATCAAATTATTTTAAAGAGTGGAAGTATCAAATAATGAAACAGTTTAAATTCTCAATTATGTTTTTGACAGCCTTCCATAGTTAAGGTTGATGACAGTAAATCGATGGAATTCGAGTTAGTCAGTAGTACCAAATGGTTTAATAGTAATTATAGAAATTTAATTAACAATAATGATACAATATTTAATAGAATATTGCAATACTATTTACAAAACAGGGGAACACTTACGAGTAATTATCATCAGTCGAAAGGTTCTTTCAACAACAACAATCACAGGAAAACTACATCTCGCTATTTTCCTGTTCGATAGTTGTATGGATGTTGTAAAACATTTCATCCTTCCACTCACTTTCGTTTTACTTGTCATTTATTATCTCCATAATGTGACAGAACATACACGTATACACATATCTATACACATCTATCTAT
>NC_068992.1:9019593-9024593 GCF_001194135.2 Octopus bimaculoides
TATATATATATATATATATATATATATATATATATATATGTGTGTGCGTGTATGTGTGTTTATATATAATGATGATGATATATAAACACACATACACACAAACGCATATACATAAAGGCACATATACGACGTATATATTTACACACACACACACACAGTGACTTAAATACACTCCTAAACAGACATGCACAGTGACTTAAACACACACATAGACGTACACATAACGTATATAGACACTCACGACAGATAGATATAGTTCTAGAAGGACAATATCTGTTTCCGTTTATTTCTTAAAATGAAACAACTATCTGATGTCGCATCATATTTACTTGTGTGAGTGACAAACGAAAACGTTTGAGAGAAAATAATATTAGATAAATCTATACGAAATATAAGTGAATATACGTATATTATGTAATCTCATTACAGAATTTATTCTGCTATATCCCTCCGTTAATCTAACAAACATTTAATGCTAAATTCAAATAAAGTTTACGAAACGAAGGTAAACTAATTCTTCTTATAAATCACTTGCTGGTACTCGTTATCGTCTTACATAAAACATACACTCACTACACGTTTGATATACATACATACGACCCAACGAGTGTGTTCCTATGTCATCGCTCGGCCTGCTAGAAATAGCTGCTAAAATCCCCCTCCCCATGATATACTACCATCTCAAAAGTGGGAAAGAAATAGATTATGTAGAGCAAGATACACAGTATCTAACATAAAAGATGGGATCTCATCACTGGAATGCTTTTGATCGTATCATAAGGTCTGTTTAATCAAGGCTGATTCGAGGCTAAACAAGACCATACATACAATGCGTAAGAAATATTCATACACACGCACAAAAACATTCACACAAGATATATTCATCCCTACACATACAAACATTCACAAACACATACTCAAGAAACATTGATACATACACACTACACACACAACATATATATATATATATACACAAAACATTCCTACATACACACACAAACAAGAAACATTTACATCTACACTCAAGAAACATCCATTCATATATTGCACATACGTAAGATTTATTCATTCATACACATAAAAAAGCTATCATGAAATATACACATAAACATTCATTCATACATACATACAAAAAGAAACATACATGCGCGCACACGAGATATTCATACACGTACAATATCCACGAAATAACATAGATACATCCAGTAAATCACCCATGCGGCCAAGAATATATACATGAAAAAAAATACCATACATTCAACAGAACGCACCATAATTCTATTAGAGGGAACAGTGGCGGGCAGACACGATCACACCCCATGTTGAAGGGAGTAACGAAGAAAGGGGGTTACGAATGAATAAGGGGTTATTATAAGGACGTGAATAAATTCAATTTAAGCTGTCGAGTGGAAGTGAATAAAATGACATGGAATATATAATAATGTGTACTTACACTTCTAAAATTCGGTCTCCCTTCCGTATGCCTGCTCTGTGTGCAGCACCGCCTTCTAACACGGCACTAACATGTTGGAGAGGTGCATACAATACTCCATTGATCGATTTGAGGACCCCACCTTCGCTGACCTGGCCCCGGACATTAAATCCAAAGCCTGTTTCTGTTTTTGTGATGGTGACCACCCTCGGGCCACTATGGTCGCTCATCATTCTCTCCGGAGTAGACGGAGTACTGCCTTCCTCATCACTATCCGCCATATTTGGTCAGATGATCAAACAAGGCAAATCACACAAACACACCGTAATCTATGTCCGGTTCATCTTTCTCTCTCTCTCTCTCACTTTCTGTTTGTCTCTCTCTCTCTGTGTATCTGTATCTTCTCCCTCTCTTTCTATTGCTTTATCTCTCTATTTGTTTCTTCTCCCTCACTTTCTATATCTTTCTCACTCTATTAGTTCTCCCTCTCTTTCTATCTCTTTTTCTCTCTCCCTTTATTCTCCCTCCCTCTTTCTCTTTTTATCTATTTATTCTCCTTCCATTTGTCTCGATGTCTATCTTGTGGCTCTCTCTCTCTCTCTGTTTTGCTGAGTTCTCTTTCTCTAGTCTATTTTCTTCCACTCTCTCTCTTCTTATTCTGTCTTTCTCTCTACATATTTTTCTTTCTTCTTTCTCTCTCTCACCAACATGTATATGTTTGCCTTTCTCACCAGCTCAAACTCTTTTCATCTGTCTTTCAACAATATATTGGCAGGAAAGAGATTTACAAAAAGGGAAGCATTGAAAATAGCAATGTTTTTTTTTAACGCTTCGTTTAGAGATTATATTTAGTCGCACCTGATTTACTTTTCATTGCTTACATCTAAGTTAACAGTTGTTTCTGGAAAGTTTTTCAAATAAATTTTAGGATTTTTTTAAATGCGCAATCACGCTTTTATGTTTCATGGAAGTAGCTGTAATAGATGGTCTGTTAAACTTAGAGAAATTTAAAATTAACTAAATCTAAAACTGATAAAGTAACTGAAAGTTTGCTTATTTTAATCTATGTTCTTAGATATTTTTATCTTTAAATATTAATGTATTATTTCTAAATTTTACTGGGTAAAGGAAATTTCTTTATAAAATATACGTGCGGAGAGAAGTAATTTTTTAAAAGTATATTTTCATTTTATCGACACGTATTAAATACAGTTAAGATTTCTCTGGCATCATCAATATTTTCTCATAACCTATAAAACATATCCACTATATTTCGTCAAAAAAAATATCCAAATGACGTTACTAAGGAAATTCTATATGGACACTCGACCAGTTAGAAATAGCAACCAAATCTCATTCAAATCACACCTTGTCATCATAAATAGGGAAAGAAAATATCGTGTAATTCTTCATATAAAGCCTTAAAAACCCGATACCTTGTTTATATGTTCTCAATCACAGCTGATCTGGGACTAAACAACAACAAATCAGTTGGACCTAGCCTTTGCTGCACTACATACGGGTTGAAACAAGACTTGTCACATTTATTTTCCACGTTCAACTTATATCGACCTTCCTTCTCACATAGTTATAGTGTGTTTATTTTTAACATCTTTGTCAGAAGAGGAAGGGCAGAGCTCACGGATATTTACAGGGCCTCCGTAACAAGTAAAGGTGAAGGGGGATGAGTTGTCCTCGGACCGGAGACCTTTCAGTTGCCAGGCAGTGATATGCTAAACCGCGAGACAGATTGAGTTTGCGGTCCAAGGACAGACACGCTACTTCCGAATTGTTTCTTCGCATTTTCCGTCAACTTGCATAATACTACACAGTAGGATTGAATCCAAAACCACGTCGTTGCAAAGCATACTTCTTCACCGCACAGCCATACCTGCATCCAGCATAGGTTTTCAGCATTTTTATACACAAACACATACACACACACAATCTCTCTCTCCGTATATATATATATATATATAATTCAGAAAGATCCTATATATATATATATATATATATATATATACACTTAATTAGGATAAAGTCATCATTTAATGATTTATCAGTGGCCAGCGTACTGAAGTAATAACTTAAGTGATTTATAGTCCATTTGGGGTCTATTTCTAGCGTGCCGGCGTTGTCAATTCAGCGCCCTTTATTATAATTATTTTTTATAATTATATTTAAATATATATATATCCATTAATCTCCGTTGTTCACACATATGTTCCTTCGATTCTTTTAATGATCTTTGTTGTGTTTTCCTATGCCATTCTCGGTCTTTTATTACATCATACATTTCTCTTTCTGTGGTATGTCCCACTACTTTCCATATCTTTTTCTATGTTATTTAGGTGCTCTGTTGTTTTTATTTCGTCATATCCTGTCAATTGTGTTTGTGTTGTATATTTCATTACGTAAAAGTAAGTTCTTGTAATGTCAGCAACTACTTCACATGGTTAGCCCCAGGTTTAGGAGCTTCAAATTAAATAAATGGCGTATATGTTTTTAATTTTTGTGCGACTTTTTGATGTAACTTTTTGACAAGCTGCCTCCAAGTTTAGGGCCTACTTATTATACAAACTTAACTAGACTTGTAACTGAAAGAACCAATAAATACATCGTGGATGTTGTTGTTTAAACCCAGACCTCTGATCAAAGGCATTCTAACAATGACATTACCATGCTGTTTTTTTTTTTTATTCAATTATTATGTGTCCCTGACTACATCATCCAATGTGTTCTTTTTTAGACAGTAGGAGGTAATTTGAGGGAAATGTGGCTGCTATTTCTAGCAGGCTGGAAGGCCACTTGACGTCTGTTTTTGGCTCGAAATATACGCACCTGCTGTCATTGATGAAACCGAAGTTAGCACTGATTGAGGAAACCTATGATCTAAAGCATCCCAAGCATGGCCATCCCGTCCTATATATATAAGAAACCTGATTGTTTAATGTGTTCGTAACTTTTCTAAGATAGCAAGATATGATTTGCGATAGATTTTTTCAAGCAGATCGAGCGACGAAGTGAGACTTATTCATTATCCATATGTATTTAGTCTCCCTGTAAAATTAGACTATAGGGCCTCTTCAGCAGGTCAGTTTTGATTAAAGATGGAAATATTACTGGTTTGTATACTTCCTCAGAAATCGTTTACCCTTGCTCCCCATGCTACCAAGAGATGTGGAGAGAGCTACCTATTAAAATGTAAACAACTCGTGTACATAAAACTGCAACATTGAAACTCCGACATCGACAAACTTATTTTGTTTTAGAAATTCTGTTTCCATTCTGAGTTCAAATACCAACAACGTAAACTTTGCCTTTCGTCCTTACAAGGTCAGTAAAATAAAGTACCAGTCAGGTACTGGGGTCATGTAATTGACTGATCCTTCCCCTAAGACTACTGGCCTTGTGCCAAAATTTGGAACTTATTCATTCTTGAGACCACTATAATTCTCCTTTTGTGCATCTCTTTTACTCATGGAACAGTTATTACTAAGCAACAAGTTACTTCTACTTTATAGAATCTGCAACTTTTTTCACTGCAGTTGGCTATGATTTGAGGAAA
>NC_068992.1:9025712-9026377 GCF_001194135.2 Octopus bimaculoides
AGACGAGGACAGGTGGTGTAAACAACAAAAGGATGTATTAGTTTAACGCTTGGGAATAGAGAAAGTCTTTAACGTTTCAAGCTACGCTCTTCAACAGAAAGAATAAGGAGAAAAGCACGGAGAAAAAAAATATAAATGTTGTGGTCAGCGATCTATCATGGCGACTGCCGGACAGAAAGTTCACACAGGAGAGCTAAGAAAAAGTGGAGATAACAAAAGGGGAAAGAAGCGGTGATCCAAAGAAGCTGTGGGTGTGTGTTTGTGTGAGAGAATGCTGGTGATCTTAACGTATGTATGTGTGTATGTAGGTGTGAAAAAATGGGGAAAGGAGAAAGGAGTTGGTCAGTGCTAATGTGTGCGTGGTGGTGTGTTGTGAAGTGATGTGAGAGTGTTGGGAGGTGGTGCACAGGATATAAATATATCCTGTGCAGGTGGCACGTAAAATACACCATTTCGAGCATGGCCATCGCCAGTACCGCCTGACTGGCCTTCGTGCCGGTGGGACGTAAAAGCACCCACTACACACTCAGAGTGGTTGGCGTTAGGAAGGGCATCCAGCTGTAGAAACTATGCCAAATCAGATTGGAGCCTGGTGTCGCCTCCTGGTCCACCAGTTCTCAGTCAAATCGTCCAACCCATGCTAGCATGGAAAGCAGACGTTAAAC
>NC_068992.1:9027570-9031405 GCF_001194135.2 Octopus bimaculoides
ATATACATATATGTATATACACAATACACACACACACACACACACAGATAGATCAATAGATAGATAGATAGATAGATAGGCAGGCAGGCAGGTAGGTAGGATTAAAAAGTTCAGGCAGATACCAATAAAGCTTTTATGCATACATTACACAGTCTTATACAGACGAAACTGTACTTACAATTACACTAGGATGCATATCTAACAGTGTGCAGTCAATGCAATTGAAATGCACATAGGCCCAGAAGAGAATGCTGTATATAACTGTTTAATAAAATTATAGATGTGAAAAAAATCTCTGTTCTCCTTATCATTATTGATATATATATATATATATGTGTGTGTGTGTGTGTGTGTGTGTCTCTCTCTCTCTCTCTCTCTCTCTATATATATATATATATATATATATATACTAGCAGTATAGCCCAGCATTGCCCAGGATTAAGTTTATTAAGCTAATCAAGCACGTTGTTTCAATCCAAACTAAGTAACACCAACATGAAATTTGAGCAAAATTCGTTGAAATTGATAAATGTTTGGTAATATACATACACGCACACATACTTTATTTCTGTTTTGTATTTTTGTGTGTATATATGAAAGACAGAGAAAAAGACAAAAGAATTGTAATGTCTGCTTAACAGTTGTTGCTGCCTTCAAGAGAGCATATATGAGAAAGAGATATAATGAGATAGAGAGAGAGAGGTGGGGACAGACAGAAAGAGAAAATGCGAGAGACCGGTGTGAGAACTGTCTTTCAATAACCTTGCCGAGAGGTAAAGTGTCTGGCCACGTTAAAAGAGTCTCTCAAAAGAGTTTAGAACAAAAGTTCTTGACTGCTCTCTCTGCATTTTGGTATGTAAAATACTAAGAGCAGCAGTACATCTCTGATGTTTGCCAACAACTTCTCACAACTGCCACATGATATTGGTTAGAATAACGGTAAAAAGGTAGGTCTATCTGTTAGTATTGGTATTTAGCATTTGCAGTTATCTTATTACGAAATATGACATTGTTAATTAGACATTTTTCTATTTATAGAAGGATGATAAAGGCTCAGTTTCTAGGAGAGATGACCTGTTATATTTTTGTATATGTAAAAAGTTGATAGTAACAATAGAGACATTAGTTTCTCTCTATCACCTTTCAACAAAATTATATATTAAGAAACAGTAGAACAATTAACAACATAATAAAAATAAGTCTTATTTTGGTGATGCTTGTCTTTACAAATCTTGTGTCATTCAGCCTAGCAGCCGCTGGTTAACTTGTAATCGGCATCTGGATATTAAGAGCTTCGTTGAGGCATGCCAAAGGATCAAGTATTTGTAACGTCGAAAGCATCGCGCTAAAGAGGCTTAGAAAGTGCGCAAAGCACTTTAAGTACTGGTTTTACTATGCATGCGCACTCGAGGGGCTTCTGGGAAGGCAAGTCCCTTGCGGCCATAATTTCGTGCCACTACATATATAATATGAGGCAAAATCATGACTGTGTGGTCAAAATGGTTTGTTTTTCAACTACAATTTCAAGTTGTATCCTATTACATGATTCTTTGGGTACATGCTATGCCTCTTACTAAAGCCTCTGCCTGACCAATGCCTTATGAAGGAAATTTGCTGTCTGGAAACTGTATGGAAGCTTGTTGTTTACACACACACGCACACACACATGTATGTAAGTATATGTAGACAACAAGCTTTCAGTTTCCATCGACCAAATCCACTCTCAAAGCTTTGGTTGGCCTGAGGCTATAGTAGAAAAGACTTGCCCAAAGTGCCATGCAGTGCAACTGAACCTGAAACCATGTGGTCGGGAAGCCAGCTTCTTACCACACAGCCACACCCACACCTATATCTGTGTGTGTGTGTGTGAATAAATACACACATACACACACACACATACACACATATGTATGATACATGATATATAGTACTTTTGAATTATATGTCACTTTAAGATACCGCAGAAATGAAAAAGTGCCAAAATTTACCATGATGCTTAATATAAATAATATTCTTGAATGTATGTGTTGGTGGGTTTGTATATATCTTGAAAATAAACTGAGATGTTAATATCTATAAGCAGACTGATTTATATCCTTATACACTGCTGGTAATGCTATAAAAATATTGTAATCCATATATATAGAATTGTACAATAAATATATACAGCTGTACATATATACAACTGTACAATAAATATAAAACATAATTATATACTATATACACAAACTTGAGCAATAACATCACCAAGCTTATTATTTACTCTAAAACATACAAAATTATTCTCGCATATATGAATAAAATACAAAAATGGATGGAAAATGTAAGCAAATCAAAACTGAAGGTAATAAAATCTGCTTATCATAAATTTCTGTCATTTAATAATGTTTTTCATAAGCCATATGGGAGCTCACACACACACACATGCATACACATACACTCATGCATGCATACACACACACACACATGCACGCACATGCATACTCATCTCTTCTCTTCTCCTACTTGTAGGTTATATACATATGTATCAAGACTATGTTCAAGTTTGATCTTTTTATGAAGGATTTTTCATATTTTGTTATTGGCCCTTTATGTTCATTTTGAAACATTAGCATTCCCAAATCTTTAAATCTACTAATGCTTCAAAGGGATCTCAGTTCCATTCTTGGAATGAAACTATTGCAGAATGGTATGGTGCTGATCTGGTTGTCTGGCTCAGTTATGGCTGTGTGGTAAGAAGTTTACTGCCCAACCAGGTGGTGTGGTGCCTTGGTTCAGTCCCACTGTATGGTACCTTGAACAAGTGTCTTCTACTATAGCCCCAAGCCAACCAAACTGTTTGACTGGATTTGGTAAATATAAACTGAAAGGAATTTGTCTTATATACATATATGCAGTGGTGAGCACAGTTTCACTCATCCACTAACAGCTAATTAGTGAAGTTAACTTTTCCTTTAGTGGATTCACATTTTCACTAACTGATTGTGTGTAGACTTCAATTTATATACCTACTCAATTGAGAAATATACAAGTGAATATTTATTTCTGACTTATAAATTCTTAGATCGCTTACACAATCTCACATACTACAGCATGAATTATAATAGGTTGTCCATGTCTTTTGTGTGTGTGTTGAGACCACTGCTTCAGAGGAATCCCATTTTAGCCACATGTATTTGCAATCATACCTTTTCAGTCAGTACCCAACATTGATGACCGTAGGTGAAAATAGGCACAAAAACTGAATTGTAGAAAGTAGGTTTGGCTTTTTTTTTAACAATTTCTCTACCTGTACACACACACACACACATGCAATACACTTCCTCATCGTTTCCTGTCACCCAAATTTCATTTTCAAGGCTTTGGTCTGGGTAGTCTTTTACGGCATTTCAGTCATGCATAAAATATTTATAGTGAATTAAGTTCAAAGAGAGGTCGCCTCCCGCTTTATTCAAATTGCACACTCCTTTTTATTAGACAATTATGTGCATAATTTTTGTTTGCAACTTTTTACTTAAACCAGAATAATAATCTTGAAAATGTAACTAGGCAATGTCGAACAGTCAGCCAGTACAAATAACAGTATACAAAAGAAAAAGCATTGAATAGAGTTTATAACAGGTGTAATAGTTCATCCGGCAGCTTACTATACTCTTGAAATTAATTAGTATTTTTGTTAATAGGCTTTGTATGAATTATATGAATTTAATCATTCATGTGTTACTGAATTCATGGAATTTAAATACATGTGTGTGTGTGTGTGTGTGTGTGTGTGTGTGTGTATACATACATACATGCATATATATATATATATATATATATATATATATATATA
>NC_068992.1:9036677-9041756 GCF_001194135.2 Octopus bimaculoides
AAACAACGATTACCTCAACAGAATGAGCAGCTAGAAATAACATCCAAATTTCCCTTAATTCACACCTATCTATGTTTGAACATAAACAAGTTAGATATTTTGGCCAGATATGACCAGTTTAAATGCTAAAGAATTAATGTATTTCTCAGACAGAATTTTCATGGACCTTTGAACTACAGATTTGTAGTTTTACCAGCTACATGACAGCCTCACTAGAGCTGGTAGTATGAAAAAAGCACCCAGTACATGTTGTAAAAGGCAAAGTCGACCTCAGCGGAATTGGAACTCAGAGCATAAAGACCGACGAAATACCACTAAGCATTTCGCTTGGTGTGCTAATGTTTCTGTCAGCTCACCACCGCCTTACAAGACAAGACATATTATGAAAGAAGACACAGTTAATGAAATACTTATTTGTCCCTCCCAGAGCAGGTAAAAGCAAATTCAACACCTGCAGAATTTGAACTAAAAAAAAAATGGAAGAAGAAACAGAAGACTAAATTCTTCAAGGAATTTCATCTGTCATTCTACCAATGCTCTAACTCACCATTCTCTTTGCGTGTGTGTGTGTGTGCGCGTTTGTGCGTGTGTGTGTGTGTGCGCGCGTTTGTGCGTGTGTGTGCGTGTGTGTGTTTATTTAAATGTAAACCATTTAGACAGACACTTGTTAGTTTTTGCTGTCTCCACTTTCATATCACATTATAAAGTAATATTGATTTGCAGCCTGGGCAGAAGGCCACGATTATTTGAGAGAAGGTTAAGTCAATTATATTGACTTCATTATTTATTTTATCGACTCCGAAAATATGAAAGGTAATACTGACCCTTGTAGTATTTGAACTCAGTATACAGGGGCGGAACAGAATAAGGGTGTTGACCCTTTTAATATCAACAACTAAAGGAAAACAAGTTGGGTTTCACGACACTATGGATTTGCATCTGGAAATTTCCTCTTTAAGATGCAGGCTTGCGTAAGGATTTCTATGGAAGCCCAGCAGTTACAAAAGAATGCAAATCTCCTCTCCCTCTGTTACTGATGTTGTCTAAGGCAAGGACCAATATACCTAGGTGTTGCTGTCCTCACAGAGTTGCCATCAGAACATAAAGAGCAGGAATAGATACTACAAGACATCTTGTCTGATACTCTATCAATTCTACCAGTCAACCTCCCTGGTACTTTATTTATCGACCATAAAAGGATAAAACACTTGGCAGGATTTGAACTCTGAGAACATTGAGCTAGAATGATTAACTGCAAAATATTCTATCTTATGCAACTCAGCCAATTCACCACCTCAACAATGTTACAAAGAATGAAAGCATTAATGTATAAGGCTGGAAAGTTAAAGAAGTGATTTCAAATTCTCAATCGCATGATAATGCTAATAATATAGCCTGAAGAGGATAAACTACCCCTATTTTGCAGAAAAAAGTGTAGGTGGTTAGCTGTGGACTCAAACTCACATCTCCGTGATTATGCGTCACAATGCTCTGACCGATTGAGCTAAACTCCCCCACTACAAATTCCTCTGTAAATTTAAGATGTATAGAAATCTCGCTTTATGAGACACTATCATATGTTAAATTCAAATTACGACAAACGTAAACAAACAAAGTTTGCTTTTAGAAGCGTTAAGACTGAAATTTGGAAGTTGTCAAAGACTAATCAACCTTTTTGATACCCACCCATCTGAGACTGCACTTGGTTCTGTGGTTCTAACTTCCTTTTTAATTAAGATCACTTTCTGTTTAAAAGTGATCTTAATTAAAAACCTTCCATCAAAATTTCACATTAATGTTCCAAACACCAGCTTATAATAATGACAAAGTTATTTTATCTAATTCTTCAATATGGTAACGAAAGAGTTAAATGATTAGAAATCGAAATATTTAAATGTTTATGTGTTTGTATGTTTGAGATGTATCCTAGTTGTCATTAAGATTATGAAGTTCTCATTATTGGACTATTAACTTCATCTTGTTAAAAAAAAATGTTTGTAAGTAGTCATTTACCTTCATGTAACAGATAGAAGAAATGGATAAAGTAACATATATGGAGGAAATAGCTTGGAAAATTACCTACGGCTGAGCAATTCTCTAATTTGTGCTCCAGAAACATTAAAACATTAAAAAAAAACTTAACATGGCTAAACGTATTTTGGATATTGTACAGTCTAACAGCTATGCCTATCAAGAATTCTGTGCTTAGTTTTGTCTGGCTGACAAAACCCAGTAAGGATTAAGGATTAAGTATTTGCCAGGAGGAAGGTGAATGTGGCAATTGTGATTGACAATGGATTAAAAATTTGGTAGTTTGGAAAAAAATTGCAGGACATTTGGTGGTAGTTCTCAATAGATTGAGGTTTATGGTAATAAGTTCTGTGGACTAAGATGAGCACTAGTAGTGGAGAGGTATCACTCTATGTTTTATGTATCAAAATATCTGCTTCTGTAATCCATAGAACCATCACAAGATCCAGTTCTTTTTGCAGAGTGATAACTTGTGTGTCTCAATGACTTTGGGAGCTATGCCAGCAGAGTGTGAGTTCCTGGTAGATGTCCATTGCAGAATGGGTCAAAGGATAGAAACCAGACTAATGGACCACCACTTGCCAGTGATGAAAATAGGTTTGTGTAGGGCCAAGACTCCTATCTAGAAAAATGCTAAGTTACAGAAGCATCAATGATAATTCAAAATCAACAAACTTAGGGGAGGAAGGCCTTTGAAAATCTAAAGTTGAGAACTGTGGAGAAAAGCTGTCGATGGTCTATGTGGCATAGGGAGGAGAGTGCTTAAGTAAAGTAATAAACTATAGAAGGCTGTGATTATGGACCAGGCATCAGCTCTTGAGTATTGAAGACTGAGGGAAAGGATTGTACCTGTAATTTTCACAGGGCCATTGAGACTAGTAAGGATGGAACAGGAAGAAGAAACAGTCTCATTAGGTTGTGGTTGAAAGGAGCTGGACAAAATGATATCTAATTTTTCTCAGAATGAAACCCTGGTTCAAATTCTTTCAACAGTGTAGACACTTCTAAAAATGTTGTTGTCGTTGTTTTGTTGTTGTTTAACACAAAGATAAATCCTGATTCAGCTGGTCTGTGATCAGAAGTATTTCATTCAACCGCGATAATTCTTTTTTTCTTTATCAAGCAATGGCTTACATATTTTAGTACATCCTTTTCCATTAAGTGTAATTTTTGGATGGGAAACGGGTTGATATTTGGCTGTTATTTCTAGCAGGTCAAGTTACTATGAACAAAATTGCTATCATTGCAGTCTCTGCTGCTGTTGCTGTTGTTGTTGTTGCTCTTGTTATTTTAAAAATCAGTTTACCAGTGTACTAAATATTTTGGCTGCTCACCATGTTTTATTTTTCTCCTTTTACTCAATGATAGACAAATGTGTGCTTCTTCCTCTGAAGTTCTATTGGCATACTAGTTGCAGTATAAACAATTATTCTCTTATTCTCTAACCTTTTCATTCTGATTTCTCAGTGACCTCAGCCGGAGCCATCTAGTTAAAAATTAGACATTCATAACGAAGTAAAGGCAACTTTCCCACAGGAAGGAAGACATCTGATAATGCAACTACTGCTGCTGCCACCACCACCACCACCACCACTACTACTACTACTACTACTACTACTAATAATAATAATAATAATAATAATAATAATAATAATAGTAATAATAATTTCTTTATCTGCCATAAGAGGAATGGATGAATGGTTATTACAAGGATGAATTACACAATGATGATGATGATGATGACAACAGCAATGACAATGCTGCTACTGCTGCTACTGTTGCTGCTGCTGCCCCTGATGATGATGATGATGATGATGATATTAAAAACATTTATTTTATTTTTATTCTTTTACTGGTTCCTGTGTTAGGGCTGCCATTATTCTAGGACACAACCACCAACAAGTTTTAGTCAATTATTATTATACTTGTTTTTATTAATCTCTTGCTAACGAATGGCTATGTCCAATACTGAGCCAATCCCAAACTGGGCCATCGATCCTTTGATACTGGGCCAAACATAAAGAATGAATTTTAAAATTGAATCTCTAATTGATAATTGCAATCTGCAGAATGTTTTTACATTACTCTCTCTTTACTCTTTTACTTCTTTCAGTCATTTGACTGCGGCCATGCTGGAGCACCGCCTTTTAGTTGAGCAAATCGACCCCAGGGCTTATTCTTTGTAAGCCTAGTACTTATTCTATCGGTCTCTTTTGCCGAACCGCTAAGTTACGGGGACGTAAACACACCAGCATCGGTTGTCAAGCGAAGTTGGCAGGAGACAAACACAGACACACAAACATATACACATACATACATACATACATATATATATATATATATATATATATATATATATATATATACGACGGGCTTCTTTCAGTTTCCGTTTACCCAATCCACTCACAAGGCTTTGGTCGGCCCAAGGCTATAGTAGAAGACACTTGCCCAAGGTGCCACGCAGTGGGACTGAACCTGGAACCATGTGGTTGGTAAGCAAGCTACTTACCACACAGCCACTCCTGCGCTTATACACATATTTTATATGTATTATACATGTATTATATATGTATTAATTAGATTATCTATTATGCACTTTATTGTTTTGTTATGCCCATGATGCTCTGGTCTGTGGAAAAATTGTCTTGCATGGAACCAGTCTGTGGTGCAACAGAGGTTGAGGAACATTGCAATAGATCGTGCTGGCTTCATTTCTTTCCAACCTTCACATCTGCTTTGCTTTCAGTGTCCACATCTCACTACTATGCAGCATCACAGTTCATATATACGAGTATTGTACAACCTACCCTTAACTTGGAGAGAGAGAGGGAAAGAGAAATAGAGAGAGAGAGAGTGTGTGTGAGAGAGAGAAAGAGAGGAAGGAGGGGGGAGGGAGGGAGGGAGAGAATTTCCTTGTTACCATTAGTAGTAATAACTTCCTCGATTTTTTTTTCCCATTCTAATTGTATTCTGGTTACTATGCTTTCAGAAAAACCCTTCTCCACTGTTCATTAAGTTAGTAGGTTATGGCTGGTGTTGATTTGGTGG